>NC_069503.1:1122338651-1122638651 GCF_027579735.1 Bombina bombina
GATTTTAAAGATACAAATCAAAGAGATGAACGTTGTTCTCTGTAATATCTATGGTCCTAATAGATTTACCCCAATATTTGGGGAAACAATGAAGGTTAAATTATTCCCGTATATAAGTCAAAACCTCATTGTAGGTGGAGACTTCAATATGTCTCTATGTCCCGAGCTAGAGGGATTTAGTTCAGAACATAGGAATCATTATAACAACCACGCCAAATATTTTAATTTTTTTTGTAATAAATTAAAATTAATCGATATTTGGAGAATTAAGAATCCGGATTAAGTCACATACACTTGTGAGTCCAAAACTCATAAAACGTTCTCTCGAATAGACTTTTTATTAATCTTAGAATCTTTATCGATTATTAAATTACAGGCCCATATAAATGACATAATGATATCAGATCATGCAATTATGTCAGTGTTATTTGACTCCCTAGTTGAACCAAAGGATAAAAACAATCAGCTAGATTACGAGTTTTGCGTTATGGCTCATACCGCTGCTTTTTCACTACCACTGCTATTATGAGTCTTGCAGGTATAGCTGTACTGCATACTTTTTTGGCCGTAATGCAACGTAACTACCGCACCTTTCAAAAATTCCTTTTTCAATGGGACTTCCATAGCGACGGTATTACGAGTTTTGCCTGGGAGGCCAAAAAGTGAGCAGTACAGCCTATACCGTCAAGATTTGTTCCGCCATCTAAAGTCAGTAGTTATGGGTTTTACGTTACAAAGCTGTAGCATAAAACTCATAACTAAACTGTTACAAAGTACATTAACACCCATAAACTACCTATTAACCTCAAAACTGAGGCCCTCCCGCATTGCAAACACTAAAATAAAAATATTAACCCCTAATCTGCCGTGATGGACATCGCCGCCACTATAATAAACATATTAACCCCTAAACCGCTAAATTCCCGCATCACAAACACTAGTTAAATATGATTAACCCCTAATCTGCCGCCCCCAACGTCACCGCCACCACTATACTAAAGTTATTAACCCCTAAACCTAACCCTAACACCCCTAACTTTAATATAATTAAAATAAATCTAAATAAAAATAACTATCATTAACTAAATAATTCCTATTTAAAACTAAATACTTACCTATAAAATGAACCCTAAGCTAGCTACAGTATAACTACATTGTAGCTATCTTATGGTTTATTTTTATTTTACAGGCAAGTTTGTATTTATTTTAACTAGGTAGAATAGTTAATAAATAGTTATTAACTATTTACTATTTACCTAGTTAAAAAAAATACAAATTTACCTGTAAAATAAAACCTATCCTTCCTCACACTAACACCTAACATTACACTACAATTAAATAAATTACATTAATTAAATACAATTAACTAAATTACAAAAAATAAAAAACACTAAATTACACAAAATAAAAAAGAAATGATCAAATATTTAAACTAATTAAACCTAATCTAATAGCCCTATCAAAATAAAAAAGCCCCCCCCAAAATAAAAAAAAACCCTAGCCTAAACTAAACTGCCAATAGCCGTTTAAAGGGCCTTTTGCGGGGCATTGCCCCAAAGAAATCAGCTCTTTTACCTGTAAAAAAAAATACAAACAACCCCCCAACAGTAAAACCCACCACCCACACACCCAAACCCTCCAAATAAAACCCTAGCTAAATAAACCTAAACTCCCCATTGCCCTGAAAAGGGTATTTGGATGGGCATTGCCCTTAAAAAGGCATTTAACTCTTTTCCATTGCTCAAACCCCTGATCTATAAATAAAACCCACCCAATAAACCCTTAAAAAAACCTAACACTAACCCCCGAAGATCCACTTACAGTTTTTAAAGACCGGACATCCATCCTCAACGAAGCCGGGAAAAGTCTTCATCCAAGCGGCAAGAAGTCCTCAACGAAGTCTGGAGAAGTCTTCATCCAAGTGGCAAGAAGTCGTCCTCCAGACAGGCAAAAGTCTTCATCCAGACGGCATCTTCTATCTTCATCCTTCCGACGCGGAGCGGGTCCATCTTCAAGACATCGGGCATCTTCTATCTTCATCCTTCCGACGCGGAGGAGGTCCATCTTCAAGACATCTGGCGAGGAGCATCCTCTTCTTTCGAATCCTCTTGAAGAATGAAGGTTCCTTTAAATGACGTCATCCAAGATGGCATCCCTTGAATTCCAATTGACTGATAGAATTCTACCAGCCAATCGGAATTAAAGTTGAAAAAATCCTATTCAGCCAATAGGATTGAGCTTGCATTCTATTGGCTGTTCCAATCAGCCAATATGATTCTTTCACCTTTAATTCTATCAGCCAATCAGAATTCAAAGGACGCCATCTTGGATGATGTCATTTAAAGGAACCTTCATTCTTCAGGAGGATTCAAAAAAGAGGATGCTCCTCGCCAGATGTCTTGAAGATGGACCCCCTCCGCGTCGGAAGGATGAAGATAGAAGATGCTGTCTGGATGAAGATGTTCGATCCGCCCCCTATTCATCATCATTGAGTAAACTTTGACCCTGTATCTCACAGTCTAAAGACACATTTTAGCCAATCAGCAGCAGGCACTCCCTCCCAGACCCTCCCAGCTCTTGGGCAGCAGCCATTTTAGATTCATTCTGATCCTGCATTCTTAGTGAGAGGAGTGATAGTGCTGCTGCTGGTGATTTTATAGGGAAATTGATAGCTAGGCTAGTGTATTCAGTGTCCCCTACAGTCCTGAAGGACTCATCTGATCTCTGCTGTAAGGACAGCACCCCAAAAAGCCATTTTTAGGGCTAGAACTTCAGCCCAAAAAGCCCTTTTTAGGGCTAGAACTTCAGTCGTTTTTTTTTTTTTGTAATCTAATTGCATTTGCCTGCCTGTAAGCCTGTGTGTGAGGCTCACAGCATATACTGTGCCTACTTGCTCACTGCCACCACTCATATCTGGTGTAACATTAGTGTAAATTTAAAAAAAAAACTTTTACATCAGTTTGTTAGTGTAATCTAATTTCATTTTCCAGCAGGCCTGTGTGTCAGGCCCACAGCATATACTGTGCCTAATTGCTCTGTTTTCCACCACTCATATCTGGTGTAACATTAGTGTAATTTTTAAAAAAAAAAAACTTTTACATCAGTCTACTAGTGTAATCTAATTTCAGTTGCCAGGCCAGCCTGCCACTAGTGCCAGCCTGTGTGTCAGACTCACAGCATATACTGTGCCTACTTCCATCCTCAGTGCCACCACTCATATCTGTTGTAACATTAGTATAACTTTTTTTTAAAAAACTTTTACATCAGTCTGCTAGTGTTATTTAATTTTAGTTGCCAGGCCAGCCTGCCACTAGTGCCAGCCTGTGTGTAAGGGTCACAGCATATACTGTGCCTACTTCCATCCTCAGTGCCACCACTCATATCTATTGTAACATTAGTATAACTTTTTTTTAAAAAACTTTTACATAATTCTGCTAGTGTTATTTAATTTTAGTTGCCAGGCCAGCCTGCCACTAGTGCCAGCCTGTGTGTCAGGCTCCCAGCATATACTGTGCCTACTTCCATCCTCAGTGCCACCACTCATATCTATTGTAACATTAGTGTAACTTTAAAAAAAAAAAAAAAAAACTTTTACATCAGTCTGCTAGTGTTATTTAATTTTAGTTGCCAGGCCAGCCTGCCACTAGTGCCAGCCTGTGTGTCAGACTCCCAGCATACACTGTGCCTACTTCCATCCTCAGTGCCACCACTCATATCTGCTGTAACATTAGTGTAAATTCTTTTTAAAAAAACTTTTACATCAGTCTGCTAGTGTTATTTAATTTTAGTTGCCAGGCCAGCCTGCCACTAGTGCCAGCCTGTGTGTCAGGCTCACAGCATATACTGTGCCTACTTCCATCCTCAGTGCCACCACTCATATCTGTTGTAACATTAGTGTAATTTTTTTAAAAAAAAACTTTTACATCAGTCTGCTAGTGTTATTTAATTTTAGTTTCCAGGCCAGCCTGCCACTAGTGCCAGCCTGTGTGTCAGGCTCACAGCATATACTGTGCCTACTTCCATCCTCAGTGCCACCACTCATATCTGTTGTAACATTAGTGTAACTTTTTTAAAAAAAAACTTTTACATCAGTCTGCTAGTGTTATTTAATTTTAGTTGTCAGGCCAGCCTGCCACTAGTGCCAGCCTGTGTGTCAGGCTCACAGCATATACTGTGCCTACTTTCATCCTCAGTGCCACCACTCATATCTGTTGTAACATTAGTGTACATTTTTAAAAAAAACTTTTACATCAGTCTGCTAGTGTTATTTAATTTTAGTTGCCAGGCCAGCCTACCACTGCCAGCCTGTGTGTCAGGCTCACAGCATATACTGTGCCTACTTCCTCAGTGCCACCACTCATATCTGTTGTAACATTAGTCTAATTTTTTTTAAAAAACTTTTACATCAGTCTGCTAGTGTTATTTAATTGCAGTTTCCTGCCTTCCAGAGTGTGTGCCAGGCCCACTTTCCAACTAGTGCCACCAATCAGATTTGTTATAACAGTAGTGTAAATATTTTAAAAAAATACTTTTTTGACTGTGAAACATCAGTCTGTTAGTGTAATCTAATTGAAGTTGCCTGCCTGCCAGCGTGTGTGCCAGGCCCACTTGCCAACTAGTGCCACCAATCATATTTGTTATAACAGTATTGTAAATATTTAAAAAAAAAACTTTTTTGACTGTGAAACATCAGTCAGCTAGTGTAATCTAATTGCAGTTGCCTGCCTGCCAGTGTGTGTGCCAGGCCCACTTGCCAACTAGTGCCACCACTCATATTTGTTATAACAGTAGTGTAAATATTTAAAAAAAAACGTTTTTGACTGTAAAACATCAGTCTGCTATTGTAATCTAATTGAAGTTGCCTGCCTGCCAGCGTGTGTGCCAGGCCCACTTGCCAAGTTAGTGGCACCAATCATATTTGTTGTAACAGTAGTGTAAATATTTAAAAAAAAAACTTTTTTGACTGTGAAACATCAATCTGCTAGTGTAATCTTATTGCATTTGCCTGCCTGCCAGCGTGTGTGACAGGCCCACTTGCAAAATTAGTGTCACCACTCATATTTGTTGTAACAGTAGTGTAAATATTTAAAAAAAAACTTTTTTGACTGTGAAACATCAGTCTGCTAGTGTAATCTAATTGAAGTTGCCTGCCTGCCAGTGTGTGTGCCAGGCCCACTTGCCAAGTTAGTGCCACCACTCATATTTGTTGTAACAGTAGTGTAAATATTTCTAAAAAAAAACTTTTTTGACTGTAAAACATCAGTCTGCTAGTGTAATCTAATTGCAGTTGCCTGTCTGCCAGCGTGTGTGCCAGGCCCACTTGCTAAGTGCCACCAATCATATTTGTTATAACAGTAGTGTAAATATTTATAAAAAAAATTTTGACTGTGAAACATCAGCATGCTAGTGTAATCTAATTGAAGTTGCCTGCCTGCCAGCGTGTGTGCCAGGCCCACTTGCCAAGTTAGTGGCACCACTCATAAATGTTGTAACAGTAGTTTAAATATTTAAAAAATAAACATTTTTGTCTGTGAAACATCAGTCTGCTTTTTTGTGTCAGGCTCGCAGCGTATACAATGCTTACTTGCCCAGTGCCACCACTCATATCTTGTTTAATAGTAGTGTAAGTGTACATTTAAAAAAATAAACTTTTTGGATTCTGAAACATCAGTCTGCTTTTTTGTGTCAGGCTCACAGCGTATACTGTGCCCACTTGCCCAGTGGCACAACTCATATTTTGTTTAATAGTAGTGTAAGTCTACATTTTAAAAAAAAATGACAGGCAGAGGCAGGCCACCCCGCAGGTGCCTTCGTGGTCATGGTGCTGTGATTCCCTTTGACCCTACAATAATGCACAGTGTTCAGAGGCCACATGCCATGAACGTGAAAAGTTCTGAGGAGGACCTAGTTGATTGGCTAACACAGGACACCCAATCTTCTACAGCTTCCGCTCCTAACCTTGACGCACCATCCACCTCCAGCTTAGCTTCGGGCACCTCTCAAGTGATCAGTGCCACTCGCCCGCCTGCCACCACCACTAACACTAGCACCACAGCCGCTTCACTTGATCTGTCAGATGAGTTATTGACACATCAGTTGGAAGAAATGAGTGATGCGCAACCATCATTGACAGAGGATGTAGATAACAGTGATATGTCTCAGTCAGGCAGCATTACAGACATGGACTTACGGTGTGATGATGAAGGTGATGTTGTACCCGCTGCTGCTTCCTTTGTTGATTTGTCAGATACAAGTGAAGCAGTTGATGATGATGCGTCCGTGGATGTCACGTGGGTGCCCACTAGAAGAGAAGAAGAAGAGGGGAAAAGTTCAGATGGGGAGACAGAGAGGAGGAGGAGGAGACGAGTTGGAAGCAGGGGGAGGTCATAGCAAGGAGCTAGTGGCACAGTCAGACAGCATGCATCATCACCCGGGGTCAGCCAGACAGCACGCGAATCAACGCATGCTGTTGCCACCACCAGAATGCCATCATCGCAGAGCTCAGAAGTGTGGCATTTTTTTGTGTGTCTGCCTCTGACAACAGCGATGCCATTTGCAACCTATGCCAAAAGAAACTGAGTCGTGGGAAGTCCAACACCCACCTAGGTACAACTGCTTTGCGTAGGCATATGGTCTCACATCACAAATGCCGATGGGATAAACACATGAGTAGAAGCAGCACACAAACTCAAAGCCGCCATCCTCCTCCTGGTCCAGCATCTTCAGCCACATCAACCACTGCTGTCCTCCTTGCCCCCTCTCAACCATCCGCCACTCAGTCTCTCTTACGTAGCAGTTCCTGGTCATCTGCCCACAGTCAGGTGTCTGTCAAGGACATGTTTGAGTGTAAGAAGCCAATTTCCCAAAGTCACCCCCTTGCCCGGCGTCTGACAGCTGGCTTGTCTGAACTCTTAGCCCGCCAGCTTTTACCATACAAGCTGGTGGAGTCTGAGGCGTTCAAAAAATTTGTATCTATTGGGACACCGCAGTGGAAGGTACCCAGCTGAAATTTCTTTTCACAAAAGGCAATCCCCAACCTGTACTCGATTGTGCGAAAGGAAGTAATGGCATGTCTGGCACACAGCGTTGGGGCAAGGGTCCATCTGACCACTGATAGCTGGTCTGCAAAGCATGGTCAGGGCAGGTATATCACCTACACTGCGCATTGGGTAAAGCTGCTGACGGCTGACAAGCATGAAATGCGTGGCTCTGCAGAGGAGTTGGTGACACCACCACGACTTGCAGGCAGGCCTGCTGCTACCTCCTCTACTCCTCCTACTCCATCCTCTTCCATAACCTCTTCCTCGGCTGAGTCCTCTTCTGCTGCTGCATCTTGCTCCACATCAACGGCACCCCCCTGCTCCCCAGGTACTATTCAACATCCCGTATACGGCAGTGTCACGCCATCTTGGGGTTGACTTGCCTGAAAGCAGAGAGTCACACCGCACCAGCACTCCTGTCCGCCCTGAACGCACAGGTGGATCAGTGGCTGGAGATTGGCAAAGTTGTTTCTGACAATGGAAGTAATTTGGTGGCAGCATTTAAATTGGGCAAGTTGACACATGTGCCGTGCATGGCACATGTGTGTAATCTGATTGTACAATGCTTTGTGCATAAGTACCCAGGCTTACAGGACGTCCTGAAGATGGCCAGGAAGGTGTGTGGCCATTCAGGCGTTCCTACACGGCCATGGCCCACTTGTCCGATATCCAGCGGCGAAACAACCTGCCAGTGAGGCGCTTGATTTGCGACAGCCCGACACGTTGGAATTCAATACTCCTAATGTTCGACCGCCTGCTCCAACAAGAAAAAGCTGTTAACGAGTATTTGTATGACCGGGGTGCTAGGACAGCCTCTGAGGAGCTGGGGATTTTTTTGCCACATTACTGGATGCTCATGTGCAATACCTGTAGGCTCATGCGTCCTTTTGAGGAGGTGACAAACCTAGTCAGTTGCACCAAAGGCACCATCAGCGACATCATACCATTTGTTTTCTTCCTGGAGCGTGCCCTGCGAAGAGTGCTGGATCAGGCCATAGTTGAGCATGAAGAGGAAGAGTTGTGGTCTCCATCACCACCAGAAACAGCCTTATCAGCATCGCTTGCTGGACCAGCGGCAACGCAGGAAGAGGATTGTGAGGAAGAGGAGTCAGAGGAGGAATGTAGCTTTGAGGAGGAAGACCAAGCACAACAGGCATTCCAGGGTGCTCGTTGTTGTCACCTATCTGGTACCCGTAGTGTTGTACGTGGCTGGGGGGAAGAAGGTACCTTCAGTGAGATCAGTGAGGACGAGGAACGGGACATGAGTAGCTCGGCATCCAACCTTGTGCAAATGGGGTCTTTCATGCTGTCGTGCCTGTTGAGGGACACTCGTATAAAAAAGCTGAAGGAGAACAAACTGTACTGGGTGTCCACGCTACTAGACCCCCCGGTATAAGCATAAAATGACTGAAATGTTACTGAATTCCTGAAAGTCGTAAAGGATGGAGCAGTTCAAAAATAAATTAAAAAGTAAGCTTTACACAGCGTATAAGAGTGATGTCACAGCACAACGGGAATCTAACAGGGGAAGAGTTGAAAGTAATCCTCCTCCTGCCACGACCATGCTGGCAAGGACAGGACGCTTTCCAGACGTGTTGTTGATGGAGGACATGAGGACCTTTTTAACTCCAATGCATCGCCACAGCCCTTCGGGATCCAGCCTCAGAGAACGACTCAACCGACAGGTAGCAGACTACCTCGCATTAACTGCGCCTAGGTCAAAAAAGTCTTGATTATCTCACCTTTATTAAAATGAATGAGGGATGGATCCCGAAGGGACTGACTTTGGGAGATACATTAGAGTAAAAAAGGCCTGATGAGATGAGCTGCCTTGGGCTACAAATGGTACACACCTTATCCGCCAACAACTAGGGTTCAAGCCGCAATGTATTAGGGCACTTTCTAACTGTCAAACAAACATCAATTTTTCTGGCCGCTGCTACAGCAACAGCTACAACAATACCTAATTTTTCAGGCATGTGTACACTGTACATGTCTAATTTTTCTGGCCTCTGGTGTTGCACTGTGGCTTCAAAACCCAAACAAAAAAAAAGGCACACAACAGGGATTAAACTGCTAAGAATAGTACTACTTAACACTCCACTCATATCTGGTGGCACATTAGATTGCACGCACAGTGCCCCAAATTTGAAGTAGGAGGACCGACCAAGCATCTTTTTCCATCTCCCGGTTCCTAAAAATTATGTCTGGGTTAATAAAAACGATGCCATACCTGTACTCGATTGTGCAAAAGGAAGTCATGGCATATGGGGTCTTTCATGCTGTCGTGCCTGTTGAGGGCCTGGGACCCTCGTATAAAAAGGCTTAAGAAGAGCAACCTGTACTGGGTGTCCAAGCATTTTTTTCCATCTCCCGGTTCCTAAAAAATATCTCCGGGTTCCTAAAATCGATGCCATACCTGTACTCGATTGTGCAATAGGAAGTCATGGCATATGGGGTCTTTCATGCTGTCATGCCTGTTGAAGTTCGGGGACCTCGTATAAAAAGGCTGAAGGAGAACGACCTGTACTGGGTGTCCAAGCATCTTTTTCCATCTCCTGGTTCCTAAAAATTATCTCCGGGTTCCTAAAATCGATGCCATACCTGTACTCAATTATGCAAAAGGAAGTCATGGCATATGGGGTCTTTCATGCTGTCATGCCTGTTGAGGGTCGGGGACCCTCGTATAAAAAGGCTGAAGGAGAATGACCTGTACTGGGTGTCCAAGCATCTTTTCCCATCTCCTGGTTCCTAAAAATTATCTCCGGGTTCCTAAAATCGATGCCATACCTGTACTCGATTGTGCAAAAGGAAGTCATGGCATATGGGGTCTTTCATGCTGTTGTGCATGTTGAGGGTCGGGGACCCTCGTATAAAAAGGCTGAAGGAGAACGACCTGTACTGGGTGTCCAAGCCTCTCTTTTTCCATCTCCCGGTTCCTAAAAATGATCTCTGGGTTCCTAAAATCGATGCCATACCTTTACTCGATTGGGCAAAAGGAAGTGATGGCATATGGGGTCTTTCATGCTGTCGTGCCTGTTGAGGGTCAGGGACCCTCATATAAAAAGGCTGAAGGAGAACGACCTGTACTGGGTGTCCAAGCATCTTTTTCCATCTCCCGGTTCCTAAAATCCATGCCATATACAACTCCCCCGATAGGGGGAGTAACATGTATTAAACTGCTAAGAATAGTATTACTTTACACACCACTCATATCTGGTGGCACAATAGATTGCACGCGCAGTGCCCCAAATTTGAAGCAGGAGGACCGACCAAGCATCTTTTTCCATCTCCCGGTTATGAAAATCCATGCCATATACACGTTCCCTGGAGCCGCAACTGCCTCTGGGAACCTTACCATGGGTCCCAGGCCACACATCTTGTAATTCTCTGTCTGAAAAATTATCTATCTATCTATCTATCTATCTATCTATCAAATCTATCTATTTATCTATCAAATCTATCTAACTATCAATCGTATCTATCAAATATATATTGCATCTATTGATCTATTTAATTTGTATATATCAAATGTATATTGCATCTATTGATCTATGTAAATCGTATCTATCAAATGTATATTGCATCTATTGATCTATGTAATTCGTATCTATTGAATGTATATTGCATCTATTGATCTATGTAATTCGTATCTATCAAATGTATATTGCATCTTTTGATCTATGTAATTCGTATCTATCAAATGTATATTGCATCTTTTGATCTATGTAATTCGTATCTATCAAATGTATATTGCATCTTTTGATCTATGTAATTCGTATCTATCAAATGTATATTGCATCTATTGATCTATGTAATTCTTATCTATCAAATGTATATTGCATCTATTGATCTATGTAATTCGTATCTATCGAATGTATATTGCATCTATTGATCTATGTAATTCGTATCTATCAAATGTATATTGCATCTTTTGATCTATGTAATTCGTATCTATCAAATGTATATTGCATCTATTCATCTATGTAATTCGTATCTATCAAATGTATATTGCATCTTTTGATCTATGTAATTCGTATCTATCAAATGTGTATTGCATCTATTGATCTATGTAATTCGTATCTATCACATGTATATTGCATCTATTGATCTATGTAATTTGTATCTATCAAATGTATATTGCATCTATTGATCTAAGTAATTCGTATCTATCAAATGTATATTGCATCTATTGATCTATGTAATTCGTATCTATCCAATGTATATTGCATCTATTGATCTATGTAATCTATGTATCTATCTATCAAATCTATCTATCTTGTAGCCGGACTGTTTTGTGACAGCCACTTGTGTTTCGGCCAAATTTGAAGTAGGAGGACCGACCAAGCATCTTTTTCCATCTCCCGGTTCCTAAAATCCATGCCATATCCAACTCCCCCGATAGGGGGAGTAACAGGTATTAAACTGCTAAGAATAGTACTACTTAACACACCACTCATATCTGGTGGCACAATAGATTGCACGCGCAGTGCCCCAAATTTGAAGCAGGAGGACCGACCAAGCATCTTTTTCCATCTCCAGGTTCCCAAAATCCATGCCATATACACATCCCCTGGCACAGCAACTGCCTCTGGGAACCTTACCATGGGTCCCAGACCGCACGTCTTGTAATTCTCTGTCTGGGAAATTATATATCTATCAAATCTATCTATTTATCTATCAAATCTATCTAAGTATCAATCGTATCTATCAAATGTATTTTGCATCTATTGATCTATGTAATTCGTATCTATCAAATGTATATTGCATCTATTGATCTATGTAATTCGTATCTATCAAATGTATATTGCATCTATTGATCTATGTAATTTGTATCTATCAAATGTATATTGCATCTTCTGATCTATGTAATTCGGATCTATCAAATGTATATTGCATCTATTGATCTATGTAATTCGGATCTATCAAATGTATATTGCATCTATTGATCTATGTAATTCAGATCTTTCTAATGTATATTGCATCGATTGATCTATGTAATTCATATCTATCAAATGTATATTGCATCTATTGATCTATGTAATTCGTATCTATCAAATGTATATTGCATCTATTGATCTATGTAATTCATATCTATTAAATGTATATTGCATCTATTGATCTATGTAATTTGTATCTATCATATGTATATTGCATCTATTGATCTATGTAATCTATGTATCTATCTATCAAATCTATCTATCTCGTGGTTGTGAAAATGGACTGTTTGCGGTTGTTTGCGGTGCGTTACACGGGGAGTTTGGTCTGTCACTGTGAAGCGGGCGTAACCCTTACACTACCTGATTGATACAACATCATACCTGATGTTTTAAAGCATGTTATTCCAAACAATTTAGGAATGTTAGGTGATTTAGGCCCTTTATGGCTTAAAACCAGACTCTGCATCAACTATGTAATTTTCCATGGGAGTTTTGCCATGGATCCCCCTCCGGCATGCCACAGTCCAGGTGTTAGTCCCCTTGAAACAACTTTTCCATCACTATTGTGGCCAGAAAGAGTCCCTGTGGGTTTTAAAGTTCGCCTCCCTATTGAAGTCAATGGCGGTTCGCCTGGTTCGCCGGTTCGGAAACATTTGCGGAAGTTTGAGTCCGCCGTTTGCAAACCAAAATTTTTAGGTTTGCGACATCACTACTGCCTATTAGACATGTGCACCGCTAAAAAATTCGGTTCGTTTTTGGTTCGGATCGATTCGGACTTTTCGAATTTCGTTTCGGATCGAATCGGATTCGGCAAAATTTGAATAAATTAGTTTCGGATTTATTCGGATCCGAATAAATTCGTTTTGGATTTATTCGGATTCGGCTGAATTCGGTTCTATTCCGTTCCGAAATTCGGTATGTTTTTAGTACACTAACACCCATTTAGTACACTAAGTCACTAACACCCATAAACTACCTATGAACCACTAAACCGAGGCCCCCCACATCGCAAACCCTATAATAACAATATTTAACCCCTAATCTGCCGATCGGATATTGCCGCAACCTACATTATAGCTATTAACCCCTAATCTGCTGTCCCTAACACCGCCGACCCCTACATTATAGTTATTAACCCCTAATCTGCCCCCCCCAATGTCGCCGCAATCTAACTACAAGTATTAACCCCTAATCTGCCGACCCGATATCGCCGCCGCCTACATTATAGCTATTAACCCCTAATCTGCTGTCCCTAACACCGCCGACCCCTACATTATAGTTATTAACCCCTAATCTGCCCCCCCCCAATGTCGCCGCAATCTAACTACAAGTATTGACCCCTAATCTGCCGACCCGATATCGCCGCCGCCTACATTATAGCTATTAACCCCTAATCTGCTGTCCCTAACATCGCCGACCCCTACATTATAGTTATTAACCCCTAATCTGCCCACCCCAACGTCGCCGCAATCTAACTACAAGTATTAACCCCTAATCTGCCGACCCGATATCGCCGCCGCCTATATTATAACTATTAACCCCTAATCTGCTGTCCCTAACACCGCCGACCCCTACATTATAGTTATTAACCCCTAATCTGCCCCCCCCCAACGTCGCCGCAATCTAACTACAAGTATTAACCCCTAATCTGCCGACCCGATATCGCCGCCGCCTACATTATAGCTATTAACCCCTAATCTGCTGTCCCTAACACCGCCGACCCCTACATTATAGTTATTAACCCCTAATCTGCCTCCCCCCAACGTCGCCACAATCTAACTACAAGTATTAACCCCTAATCTGCCGACCGCAAATCGCCGCCACTATAATAAATGTATTAACCCCTAAACCGCCGCACTCCCGCCTCGCAAACACTATAATACATTTTATTAACCCCTAATCTGCCCTCCCTAACATCGCCGCCACCTACCTACAATTATTAACCTTTAATCTCCCGCCCCCAACGTCGCCGCTACTATAATAAGGTTATTAACCCCTAAACCTAAGTCTAACCCTAACACTAACACCCCCTAACTTAAATATAATTTAAATAAAACGAAATAAGTTTACTATAGTTAAATAAATGAATCCTATTTAAAACTAAAGACTTACCTGTAAAATAAACCCTAAGATAGCTGCAATCTAACTAATAGTTACATTGTAGCTATTTTAGGATTTATTTTTATTTTACAGGCAACTTTGCATTTATTTTAACTAGGTACAATAGTTATTAAATAGTTAATAACTATTTAATAACTACCTAGCTAAAATAAATACAAATTTACCTGTAAAATAAATCCTAACCTAAGTTACAATTACACCTAACACTACACTATCATTAAATTAACTAAATAAATGAATCATATTTAAAACAAAATACTTACCTGTAAAATAAACCCTAATATAGCTGCAATATAACTAATAGTTACATTGTAGCTATTTTAGCATTTATATTTATTTTACAGGCAACTTTGTATTTATTTTAACTAGGTACAAAAGCTATTAAATAGTTATTGACTAATTAATAGCTACCTAGTTAAAATAATTACAAAATTACCTGTAAAATAAATCCTAACCTAAGTTACAATTAAACCTAACACTACACTGTCATTAAATAAATTAACTACAAGTACCTACAATTATCTACAATTAAATAAACTAAAGTACAAAACCCCCCCACTAAATTACAAAAAAAAACAAACACTAAATTACAAAAAATAAAAAAATATTACAAGAATTTTAAACTAATTACACCTAATCTAAGCCCCCTAATAAAATAACAAAGCCCCCCAAAATAAAAAAAATGCCCTACCCTATACTAAATTACAAAAGTTAACAGCTCTATTACCTTACCAGCCCTGAACAGGGCCCTTTGCGGGGCATGCCCCAAAGAAAACAGCTCTTTTGCCTGTAAAAAAAAAAACACAATTCCCCCCCCACATTACAACCCACCACCCACATACCCCTACTCTAACCCAAACCCCCCTTAAATAAACCTAACACTACCCCCCTGAAGATCTCCCTACCTTGAGTCGTGTTCACCCAGCCGGGCCGAAGTCTTCATCCGATGGGGCAGAAGAGGACATCCAGACCGGCAGAAGTCTTCATCCAAGCGGGGCAAGAAGAGGTCTTCCATCCATCATACAAGTACCAAAATACAAACAAACACTAAATTACAAAAAATAATAAAATATTACAATAATTTTAAACTAATTACACCTAATCTAAGCCCCCTACTAGCTATTAATATAGCTTCAATATAACTAATAGTTACATTGTAGCTATTTTAGGATTTATATTTATTTTACAGGCAACTTTGTATTTATTTTAACTAGGTACAATAGCTATTAAATAGTTAATAACTATTTAATAACTACCTAGCTAAAATAAATACAAATTTACCTGTAAAATAAATCATAACCTAAGTTACAATTACACCTAACACTACACTATCATTAAATTAACTAAATAAATGAATCCTATATAAAACTAAAGACTTACCTGTAAAATAAACCCTAATATAGCTGCAATATAACTAATAGTTACATTGTAGCTATTTTAGCATTTATATTTATTGTACAGGCAACTTTGTATTTATTTTAACTAGGTTCAATAGCTATTAAATAGATATTGACTATTTAATAGCTACCTAGTTAAAATAATTACAAAATTACCTGTAAAATAAATCCTAACCTAAGTTACAATTAAACCTAACACTACACTATCATTAAATAAATTAACTACAAGTACCTACAATTAAATACAATTAAAAAACTAAACTAAAGTACAAAACCCCCCCCACTAAATTACAAAAAATAAAAAAATATTACACGAATTTTAAACTAATTACACCTAATCTAAGCCCCCTAATAAAATAACAAAGCCCCCCAAAATAAAAAAAAAATGCCCTACCCTATACTAAATTACAAAAGTTAACAGCTCTATTACCTTACCAGCCCTGAACAGGGCCTTTTGCGGGGCATGCCCCAAAGAAAACAGCTCTTTTGCCTGTAAAAAAAAACACAATACCCCCCCCACATTACAACCCACCACCCACATACCCCTACTCTAACCCAAACCCCCCTTAAATAAACCTAACACTACCCCCCTGAAGATCTCCCTACCTTGAGTCGTGTTCACCCAGCCGGGCCGAAGTCTTCATCCGATGGGGCAGAAGAGGACATCCAGACCGGCAGAAGTCTTCATCCAAGCGGGGCAAGAAGAGGTCTTCCATCCATAAGAAAAGTACAAAAAAACAAACAAACACTAATTAGCAAGAATAATAAAATATTACAATAATTTTAAACTAATTACACCTAATCTAAGCCCCCTACTAGCTATTAATATAGCTTCAATATAACTAATAGTTACATTGTAGCTATTTTAGGATTTATATTTATTTTACAGGCAACTTTGTATTTATTTTAACTAGGTACAATAGCTATTAAATAGTTAATAACTACCTAGCTAAAATAAATACAAATTTACCTGTAAAATAAACCCTAACCTAAGTTACAATTACACCTAACACTACACTGTCATTAAATTAACTAAATAAATTAATCCTATATAAAACTAAATACTTACCTGTAAAATAAACCCTAATATAGCTACAATATAACTAATAGTTACATTGTAGCTATTTTAGCATTTATATTTATTTTACAGGAAACTTTGTATTTATTTTAACTAGGTACAATAGCTATTAAATAGATATTTACTGTTTAATAGCTACCTAGTTAAAATAATTACAAAATTACCTGTAAAATAAATCCTAACCTAAGTTACTATTAAACCTAACACTACACTATCATTAAATATATTAACTACAAGTACCTACAATTAAATACAATGAAATAAACTAAACTAAAGTACAAAAAAAACAAACACTAAATTACAAAAAATAAAAAAAATTACAAGAATTTTAAACTAATTACACCTAATCTAAGCCCCCTAATAAAATAACAAAGCCCCCCAAAATAAAAAAATGCCCTACCCTATACTAAATTACAAAAGTAATCAGCTCTATTACCTTACCAGCCCTTAAAAGGGCCTTTTGCGGGGGCATGCCCCAAAGAAAACAGCTCTTTTGCCTGTAAAAAAAAACACAATACCCCCCCCCCACATTACAACCCACCACCCACATACTCCTACTCTAACCCAAACCCCCCTTAAATAAACCTAACACTACCCCCCTGAAGATCTCTCTCTACCGTGTCTTCACCCAGCGGGCCGAAGTCTTCATCCGATGGGGCAGAAGAGGACATCCAGACCGGCAGAAGTCTTCATCCAAGCGGGGCAAGAAGAGGTCTTCCATCCATCAGAAGTCTTGATCCAGGCGGCATCTTCTCTGTTCATCCATCCGGAGCGGCAGCATCCTGAAGACATCCCACGCAGAGCATCCTCTTCTTTCTTGATCCGACGACTAGGTGACTGTACCTTTAAGTGACGTCATCCAAGATGGCGTCCCTTGAATTCCGATTGGCTGATAGGATTCTATCAGCCAATCGGAATTAAGGTAGGAAAAATCTGATTGGCTGATTCAATCAGCCAATCAGATTCAAGTTCAATCCGATTGGCTGATCCAATCAGCCAATCAGATTGAGCTCGCATTCTATTGGCTGATCGGAACAGCCAATAGAATGCAAGGTCAATCTGATTGGCTGATTCCATCAGCCAATCGGATTGAACTTGAATCTGATTGGCTGATTAAATCAGCCAATCAGACTTTTCCTACCTTAATTCCGATTGGCTGATAGAATGCTATCAGCCAATCGGAATTCAAGGGACGCCATCTTGGATGACGTCACTTAAAGGTACAGTCACCTAGTCGTCGGATCAAGAAAGAAGAGGATGCTCTGCGTGGGATGTCTTCAGGATGCTGCCGCTCCGCTCCGGATGGATGAACAGAGAAGATGCCGCCTGGATCAAGACTTCTGATGGATGGAAGACCTCTTCTTGCCCCGCTTGGATGAAGACTTCTGCCGGTCTGGATGTCCTCTTCTGCCCCATCGGATGAAGACTTCGGCCCGCTGGGTGAAGACACGGTAGAGAGAGATCTTCAGGGGGGTAGTGTTAGGTTTATTTAAGGGGGGTTTGGGTTAGAGTAGGGGTATGTGGGTGGTGGGTTGTAATGTGGGGGGGGGTATTGTGTTTTTTTTTACAGGCAAAAGAGCTGTTTTCTTTGGGGCATGCCCCCGCAAAAGGCCCTTTTAAGGGCTGGTAAGGTAATAGAGCTGATTACTTTTGTAATTTAGTATAGGGTAGGGCATTTTTTTATTTTGGGGGGCTTTGTTATTTTATTAGGGGGCTTAGATTAGGTGTAATTAGTTTAAAATTCTTGTAATTTTTTTATTTTTTTGTAATTTAGTGTTTGTTTTTTTGTACTTTAGTTTAGTTTATTTCATTGTATTTAATTGTAGGTACTTGTAGTTAATTTATTTAATGATAGTGTAGTGTTAGGTTTAATAGTAACTTAGGTTAGGATTTATTTTACAGGTAATTTTGTAATTATTTTAACTAGGTAGCTATTAATTAGTCAATAACTATTTAATAGCTATTGTACCTAGTTAAAATAAATACAAAGTTGCCTGTAAAATAAATATAAATGCTAAAATAGCTACAATGTAACTATTAGTTATATTGTAGCTATATTAGGGTTTATTTTACAGGTAAGTATTTAGTTTTATATAGGATTAATTTATTTAGTTAATTTAATGACAGTGTAGTGTTAGGTGTAATTGTAACTTAGGTTAGGGTTTATTTTACAGGTAAATTTGTATTTATTTTAGCTAGGTAGTTATTAACTATTTAATAGCTATTGTACCTAGTTAAAATAAATACAAAGTTGCCTGTAAAATAAATATAAATCCTAAAATAGCTACAATGTAACTATTAGTTATATTGTAGCTATATTAATAGCTAGTAGGGGGCTTAGATTAGGTGTAATTAGTTTAAAATTATTGTAATATTTTATTATTTTTGCTAATTTAGTGTTTGTTTGTTTTTTTGTACTTTTCTGATGGATGGAAGACCTCTTCTTGCCCCGCTTGGATGAAGACTTCTGCCGGTCTGGATGTCCTCTTCTGCCCCATCAGATGAAGACTTCGGCCCGGCTGGGTTAACACGACTCAAGGTAGGGAGATCTTCAGGGGGGTAGTGTTAGGTTTATTTAAGGGGGGTTTGGGTTAGAGTAGGGGTATGTGGGTGGTGGGTTGTAATGTGGGGGGGGGATTGTGGTTTTTTTTTACAGGCAAAAGAGCTGTTTTCTTTGGGGCATGCCCCGCAAAGGGCCCTGTTCAGGGCTGGTAAGGTAATAGAGCTGTTAACTTTTGTAATTTAGTATAGGTTAGGGCATTTTTTTTATTTTGGGGGGCTTTGTTATTTTATTAGGGGGCTTAGATTAGGTGTAATTAGTTTAAAATTCTTGTAATATTTTTTTATTTTTTGTAATTTAGTGGGGGGGGGGGGTTTGTACTTTAGTTTAGTTTTTTTAATTGTATTTAATTGTAGGTACTTGTAGTTAATTTATTTAATGATAGTGTAGTGTTAGGTTTAATTGTAACTTAGGTTAGGATTTATTTTACAGGTAATTTTGTAATTATTTTAACTAGGTAGCTATTAAATAGTCAATATCTATTTAATAGCTATTGAACCTAGTTAAAATGAATACAAAGTTGCCTGTACAATAAATATAAATGCTAAAATAGCTACAATGTAACTATTAGTTATATTGCAGCTATATTAGGGTTTATTTTACAGGTAAGTCTTTAGTTTTATATAGGATTCATTTATTTAGTTAATTTAATGATAGTGTAGTGTTAGGTGTAATTGTAACTTAGGTTATGATTTATTTTACAGGTAAATTTGTATTTATTTTAGCTAGGTAGTTATTAAATAGTTATTAACTATTTAATAACTATTGTACCTAGTTAAAATAAATACAAAGTTGCCTGTAAAATACATATAAATCCTAAAATAGCTACAATGTAACTATTAGTTATATTGAAGCTATATTAATAGCTAGTAGGGGGCTTAGATTAGGTGTAATTAGTTTAAAATTATTGTAATATTTTATTATTTTTGGTAATTTAGTGTTTGTTTGTATTTTGGTACTTGTATGATGGATGGAAGACCTCTTCTTGCCCCGCTTGGATGAAGACTTCTGCCGGTCTGGATGTCCTCTTCTGCCCCATCGGATGAAGACTTCGGCCCGGCTGGGTGAACACGACTCAAGGTAGGGAGATTTTCAGGGGGGTAGTGTTAGGTTTATTTAAGGGGGGTTTGGGTTAGAGTAGGGGTATGTGGGTGGTGGGTTGTAATGTGGGGGGGGGGGGGATTGTGTTTTTTTTTTACAGGCAAAAGAGCTGTTTTCTTTGGGGCATGCCCCGCAAAGGGCCCTGTTCAGGGCTGGTAAGGTAATAGAGCTGTTAACTTTTGTAATTTAGTATAGGGTAGGGCATTTTTTTTTATTTTGGGGGGCTTTGTTATTTTATTAGGGGGCTTAGATTAGGTGTAATTAGTTTAAAATTCTTGTAATATTTTTTTATTTTTTGTAATTTAGTGGTTTTTTATTTTTTGTAATTTAGTGGGGGGGTTTTGTACTTTAGTTTATTTAATTGTAGATAATTGTAGGTACTTGTAGTTAATTTATTTAATGATAGTGTAGTGTTAGGTTTTATTGTAACTTAGGTTAGGATTTATTTTACAGGTAATTTTGTAATTATTTTAACTAGGTAGCTATTAATTAGTCAATAACTATTTAATAGCTATTGTACCTAGTTAAAATAAATACAAAGTTGCCTGTAAAATAAATATAAATGCTAAAATAGCTACAATGTAACTATTAGTTATATTGCAGCTATATTAGGGTTTATTTTACAGGTAAGTATTTTGTTTTAAATATGATTCATTTATTTAGTTAATTTAATGACAGTGTAGTGTTAGGTGTAATTGTAACTTAGGTTAGGATTTATTTTACAGGTAAATTTGTATTTATTTTAGCTAGGTAGTTATTAAATAGTTATTAACTATTTAATAACTATTGTACCTAGTTAAAATAAATACAAAGTTGCCTGTAAAATAAAAATAAATCCTAAAATAGCTACAATGTAACTATTAGTTATATTGCAGCTATCTTAGGGTTTATTTTACAGGTAACTCTTTAGTTTTAAATACGATTCATTTATTTAACTATAGTAAACTTATTTCGTTTTATTTAAATTATATTTAAGTTAGGGGGTGTTAGTGTTAGGTTTAGATTTAGGTTTAGGGGTTAATAACCTTATTATAGTAGCGGCGACGATGGGGGCGGGAGATTAGGGGTTAATAATTGTAGGTAGGTGGCGGCGATGTTAGGGAGGGCAGATTAGGGGTTAATAAAATGTATTATAGTGTTTGCGAGGCGGGAGTGCGGCGGTTTAGGGGTTAATAAATTTATTATAGTGGCGGCGATTTGCGGTCGGCAGATTAGGGGTTAATACTTGTAGTTAGATTGTGGCGACGTTGGGGGGAGGCAGATTAGGGGTTAATAACTATAATGTAGGGGTCGGCGGTGTTAGGGACACCAGATTAGGGGTTAATAGTTATAATGTAGGCGGCGGCGATATCGGGTCGGCAGATTAGGGGTTAATACTTGTAGTTAGATTGCGGCGACGTTGGGGGGGGCAGATTAGGGG
This sequence comes from Bombina bombina, assembly GCF_027579735.1. Taxonomy (NCBI): domain Eukaryota; kingdom Metazoa; phylum Chordata; class Amphibia; order Anura; family Bombinatoridae; genus Bombina; species Bombina bombina. Next base: position 1,122,360,309 of record NC_069503.1, read on the forward strand.
TTAATAACTATAATGTAGGGGTCGGCGGTGTTAGGGACAGCAGATTAGGGGTTAATAGCTATAATGTAGGCGGCGGCGATATCGGGTCGGCAGATTAGGGGTTAATACTTGTAGTTAGATTGCTGCGACGTTGGGGGGGGCAGATTAGGGGTTAATAACTATAATGTAGGGGTCGGCGGTGTTAGGGACACCAGATTAGGGGTTAATAGCTATAATGTAGGCGGCGACGATATCGGGTCGGCAGATTAGGGGTTAATACTTGTAGTTAGGATTGCGGGGACGTTGGGGGGGGCAGATTAGGGGTTAATAACTATAATGTAGGGGTCGGCGGTGTTAGGGACAGCAGATTAGGGGTTAATAGTTATAATGTAGGTGGCGGCGATATTCGGTCGGCAGATTAGGGGTTAATAAAATAATGCAGGTGTCAGCGATAGCGGAGGCAGCAGATTAAGGGTTAATAAGTGTTAGATTAGGGGTGTTTAGAGACTCGGGGTACATGTTAGGGTGTTAGGTGCAGACTTAGTGTTTCCCCATAGGAAACAATGGGGCTGCGGTGTTAGTTTTTTTTCAGCCGAAACTCCCATTGTTTCCTATGGGGAAATGCCGAATTTTAACGAGCTAATTCGGATTTATTTGGAGATACGGCAGCTATTTCGGATTCATTCGGTAGATTCGGAAGTATTTTAATTCGGAAATCCGAATCGATCCGAATCTCCGAATTTACCGAATTTACCGAATTTCCGAATTAATCCGAAACGAACCGCACATGTCTACTGCCTATATGTCTATTAGGAAAAAGAAAACAAACACCTTAGAACAGCAACTTGCCGACCAGGTTAAGAATGCCTATAAGAAATATTATAATATTTGTAAAAGTTATAATTGGAGATCATATATTAAAGCACATCAGGAAAGAGATGTCTTTTTAAACAAAAATCCCAGGAAGAGGAGTTTAAAATCAACACTTACTGTAGGGGATATCATGGGTGCTCTGCTAAGTATTTAGCTGTGCTGGTTAAAAATAGGGGTGAAAAAAATTATATATTGGCAGTTAAAGAAGGGGGGAATAGATACACAGACAATCAAGATGTAAGTAGAGTCTTCTTTAATTACTATCAACATTTATATTCTGAGAGAAAAAGTAATATGCTAAATCAACAGGAATTCTGAACTAAATTGCAACTACCCAGAATTTCAGAAGCTGAAGTTACTGCTTTAAATCTGCCAATCTCAATAGAGGAGATTTTGGAGGCTATAGAGAAGGCCAAATTAAATAAAGCGGCAGGGCCGGATATGTTACCAGCAGAATATTTTAAAATCTTAGCAGGAGATATTAAAGTTGCTTTGTAGAAACTCTTTAATAACTATTATACTTTAAATACTCCTATTTCAAACTATTTCTCAGCAGCTAATATTTCTTTGATACCCAAAAAGGGGAAAGAACTCCATGATCCCACGTCATATAGGTCGATATATCTATATTGAACGCAGACTATAACATTTTGACCTCTACTATAGCCTCTAGACTTTCTCGTTGTCTTGATAAGATCATCCATTTAGACCAAACAGGCTTTATGACAGCCAGGAATTCATCAAAAAACATCTGAAGTTATTACCTTTATCGATTATATGTGGAATTTAGATAAAACTAAGAATTCTCAACTTAGACAAGATGTCGCCATTCTTACGCTGAAAATGCGTTTGATTCGATTGCATTGGAACATCTATTTAGATCAGTGTTTCAATTTGAATTCAAGAATCAATGTTTATACTTTATTTACAATTTATATAATAAGCCCATCTCTTATTTATTAATAAATGGCTCTCTTACCCCAAAAATTACTATGGATAGAGGTACAATGCAGGGCTGCCCGTTACCTCCACTTCTGTTTAATCTGGCCTTGGAGCCTTTGGCAACTCGGCTTAGAGATACCATACCAGGAATAAAGATGGGGCCGCATAGACTAAAAACTCTGTTGTACAGAGATGACTTAGTTATCTTTGTACAGAACACTACACAATCAATTCCATTACTTGTTAATAAAACAAGATCTAGTCCACATAATATTCCATTTAAAATAGTTGAAACATTAAAGTACTTAGGTATATACCTTAATGCTAATCCAAATAATTGGTATGCAGAAAATTTTCAGTATCTTATACAGAAAACCATAGCAGATCTGGATATCTGGTCTTCTCTCCCTATTTCTTTATCAGCCCGAGTGAGTCTAATTAAAACAATTGAATTTCCTAGATTTCTGTATACACTACAGAATTTACCATTATTTATATCCTTGCGAGATCTGCATAAAATGTATACTGCTTTTTCTAGATTTATATGGAAAGATAAAAAGTCCCATATTTCATTGAAAAAAATGATGCATCCAGGTAGGATGGCAGGGTTTGCTCTGCCTAATATCACTATCTATAATATTGTCACGTTAGCCAAAATTGCAATAGACTATAATTGCAATTGCAATAGGCTACTCGAAACTGAAATCTTTTCTACTAAGGATATTGAGAATTTTCTTATATATCCATTTGCTCTGAAAGCAGTTATCCACTGTACACCTAAAAAGATTCCATCTAATATTATAGGATTAGTTTCTATTAAAAATATCATTCTGGCAGGGCATAAACTTTGCTCCATATTAGATATGGACTATTCTTACTCAGAATTTTTACCTATAATAGGTAATATTAGTTCTAGTCCAGGAATTACCCAGGATATTTTTTAAAAATGGGCCGATAAAGGTCTTAAGTTTATCTTCCAAGTTTTCTCAAAGGAGGGTTATATGGTTACTTATGAGACCCTTGTGCAGCAGTTTGATTTACCTATAAATAGTTTTTTTTTGCGTTCCTGCAATTGAGACACTACATTAATAGTATGAGATGGGATAGGAGTTGATATTCTGCATGGTCTGATATCAAAACTTATATATAAAAATATTTGGTGGGCTCCCCTTCTATATCCCTCCTCTATGACATTATGTTAGCCAGACAAAGCCTTCTCTCTTTTATTTTAACTTGTAACAGTTGGAAATATCTCTTTCCCACAGTAGATTCTCAAATAATTAGTTTAAGTGTTGCTATAATTAAAAAATCGTTAATTTCTATGAGCTGGAGGGAATCACGCGTCAAACGTATTAATAATTATTATATCACCCCAGAGCGGCTAACCAAAATGTTTCCAAAAAGCAGATATTTTGCACATGTTCTGGTCTTGCCCTAAAATGTTGCAAATTTTTAATAAACTGGTTTTCTGGCTTAATAAACTATATAACATAAACGTATCTCTGGATCCTGAAACAATTTAAAAATTAAAAATTAAAAAAAAAACGTCAGCTCCAGACTTGGGAATACAGAATAGAATTCTTAATACAATAGTTCTATTAATAAGACATCTTATAGTGAAAAATTGGAAAGCTACGTCAGCCCCGCCTTTGTCATTGGTAATTAAAGAAGTTCAAAATCAAATTATATTTAAATCCTTTCATTTGAAATCTGCTAAAGAATTTTTTAAAAAAAATGTATATTAGTTTGGTTATCCATAATTAAAATGTTTTCATTACAGATCCAAAAGCAAAAACTTTATCCATTTCTTAGTTCTGATACGTTTGCAGAACTAGTTCTATTAGAAGAATTCCCTGCAGCTTGGTACTCATGTAATAGAGAGGCTCACTAAGCTAGACAGATAGAGGTTTAGAGTAGGGATAGAGAACACTTACAGTAGGATATTCCTGTTTTAGAAAGTCCTACTGACTTGCCAAGAAAAGGAGAGGGTGGAGAATTGGCCTGACCCCCCCCCCCATTTTTTTTTCTCCCCCTGGCATATATAAGCTTTTCATTAAATTATTCCTGCTTTTTTGACAAATATATTTGGAATTCTTTATTATTCTATGGATACAAAAAATTCAACAATGTGGTTAAAAATTATCACCTATGTGTTTAGGATAGGTTTCTTTCTGGTAAAGTTTATGGTGTAATAATATCACAGATGATACATAATTTTTCTTTTTTGCTTTTTGGTTTGATGTTTATACTTTTCTCTGAAATTAAACATTATTACACCCCCTGTGTGGGGATGATGAAGAGGATGTAACCACAGGTTAAATATAAATAAAGCATAAAAAAAAAAAAAAAACTATTAGTTATATTGTAGCTAGCTTAGGTTTTATTTCACAGGTAAGTATGTATTTAGTTTTAAATAGGTATTATTTAGTTAATAATTGTAACTTTAATTTAGCTATTTTAATTATGTTAAAGTTAGGGGGTGTTAGGTTTAGGGTTAGGGTTACGTTAGGGTTAGGGGTTAATAGTTTACTTTAGGTTGTTGCGATGTGGGAGGCTGGCAGTTTAGTGGTTAATAGCTTTATTTAGTGGCGGTGATGTCGGGGAGCGGTGGAATAGGGGTTAATAGATTTATTATAGTGTGGGCGATGTTGGGGTGTGAGGTAATAGGGGTTAATAACTTTAGTATAGTGGCGGCGATATCGGGAGCGGCAGATTAGAGGTTAATAGATTTATTTAGGTGGCAGCAATATCGGGAGCAGCAGATTAAGTATTAATAACATTGTGTAGGTGTCAGCGATGTCGGGGGCAGCAGATTAGGGGTGTTTAGACTTAGGGTTTATGTTAGGGTGTTAGGTTTAAACGTAAATATTTTTTATCGATAGACATCAATGGGGTTGCATTATGGATTATCCAATGAAAAAATGTAAAAATGTTGTCAGGAGCACCAAAAAGTAAATTGAAAAGACTTGCTTTATTATTTTTGTGAATAAAACAAAACAAAAAGGGTTAACTAACCCCCAGGGTAAGAGTGATAAATAACCTTAGAAACACAGAAAACAAAAAGGCTGACCGGTTTTGGCGTCTGCCTTAATCCTAGCCTGCTTAAAAATTGTGTGTGAGATTCAAGTTTAAAAACCCACCTCTGTGATTCAATTGGTTAGGGTGTACACACCCATATCTTGTTTCACCAATGATAACTTTCTATGGTCATTGTAGATTAGAGTAAACACCTGTGTTCCCTAGACAACTGGAAAGCTAACGTGTATACTTCTGTTTGCACAGTGAAAAACTATAGGAACTAAACGCTCTGCTGTGTAAAAAATAAAATAAAAAGACCTTTACACCAAATTCTGTATTATAATGTGCATTTTTATGTTGCTAACGATCGCTGTGTCTGTTCTCTGCTTGTATCAATTTCTTCACAATTGCTGCCTCTCTAGTTTTAAGTAAACAGCATTTTTTTTATTTTTTTTGTGTGCTAAAGATCGCTGTGTCTGCTCTCTGCTTGTATCAATTTCATCATAATTACTGCCTCTCTAGTTTTTAGTGAACAGGATCCTGGTTGCGAGTGATCAGAAAATGATCAATTAAAGGGGCTAAATGGTGCCGTGTCTACAGCTGCTACAACTCACAAGGTTTCACCCTGCTGTAGCTATCTCTATTGGAGTGTTTTTTTATTTATTTATTTTTTTATTCCTCATGGACACTGCCGAACTGTCTCGTAAAGGCTTGTTTACATGCCTGACAGCAGAACCTAGACCACTCCCTCCTCCCTCTTGATCAATGGAGAATTAGTTGCTCTCACGGATCATTGGGATATGTGCTGTGTGGCGTGAAGGGGGAGGAGGGATGTGTGTCAGGTATTCCTGTCATGTGTATATGTTTTACTGAGATGCATTGCAAGTTATTCTATCTTATATTACGAGTGTTTATTCACTTGTTGCCACACCTGCCTGCTCTATAAAGAAATTCAAACATTTTGAGATTAAGGTATACAAAACTGGATACGGGTTTAATCTTATCAGTGCATCACATTACTATTCTGAATTGACTTATTATTGCATGATCACTAGGCTGCCTTTAAGGATTACAGATACACTGCCTGCCAGACCCACTTATTTGCTCTGCAATTTGATAATACACTATTGCCCACAATTTTGGTCAGCAACAGATATTAATCTGCAGGTATTATGATGATCAGAACATGATATGTTTTTTATCATCTCTGTGCATTACATATCTATATTAACCTCTTATTACCTCATCACTGTGTGATGTATTGCTGACTGAAAATATATACTACCTATGCTTGGTCCTGACTTGTGTACTCAATAACAAACCATTTTGGCATGGCTGTAACTTTGTAATTATAACGTAAACTTGTTAGGGGTTCTGTTTATCTTATATTCTCGTGTTAGCCTATGACTTAATTCAGTGTACTATTGGATATACGGATCTATAGGGATGTGATAATTACATTAATGTCTTCGTATTATTGAGTGATAGAATATTTCAAAACCTTAAAAACTTTTGTAAGCTGTAATTACAACATGAACTCTTTTAAGGGTTCTATTTATATTGCATTCTCATATTTGGCCTGTAACCTAATTTATTGTGGTGTTGGGTATACAGATATGTAGGGATATGATAATTCCATTGATGTATTCATTATAGTGGGTGATGGAGTATCATAAAAACTTTTATAAGCATTAAGTAATTAATGGAACTATGGAAATTACTATATGTTGAATTACCAAAAGTTAATGAGGTCAAATTCTGAGTTCAGACCTTCTGGAATCCTGGTTTTTAGCCGGAAAATCCAGAAGGCCTCTCTCTCTCCCAGTTTACGGGTCCTATCTTCTCCTCTGTTTTGTATGGGGACCCTCTCAATTATGGTCCATGTAAAGAACCTTGTGTCCTTTTGATGTAGAACTGAGAAGTGGTTAATCAGGGGTGTTGTTAATATCCCTGCTTTTATGTCTGCCAGGTGTTCTTTTATTCTAACTCTTGCCTCCCTGGTCGTTAGACCTACATATTCGAGGGCACAATGCGTGCAAGATATTAGATATACCACGAAATTTGACCGACAGTTTAAACATAGGCTCTTTTGGAAGGTTTCACCTGTGACCAGGGATCTAAATGTGTCTCCTACCGTCACCCTTTCACAGGCTTTGCAGGGAAGGTAATTGCACCTGAATGTTCCATTGAGTCTCAGCCAAGCCGAACCATTTATTTCCTCTTGTTTTAATTTAGTAGGGGCTATTATGTTACCTATCGTTCGATTTCTTTTGTAGGTGAATCGTATGCCTTTTTCTACGGTTGTTTTTAGAGCATCATCAGCTAAAAGAAGTTGGTAATTACTTCTGATTATTTCACATATCTGGTCATATTGTCGTGAATACTCTGTTATGAACTGGGCCTTCCTATTTTCATGCCTCCTTTCCTGCCAATTCTTGTCTTTTTTATTTTTATTTTTATTCTTATTACTGGATTGTTCCAGAAGCTGTGCCCTGTCTATTTTGTTAACCCTATTTCTCTCCTTGGTTACAATAGACTTTTGATAGCCTCTTTCTAGTAACCTGGATGCCAAGCCATCCGCTTGTTTCCCATATGTGTGATGACTAGAGCAGTTCCTTTTTAAACGAATGAACTGCCCTCTCGCTATACCTCTGAAGACTCTCCTCGGGTGGCAGCTTGCCGCATGCAACAGTGAATTCCCTGAAATGGGTTTGCGATATGTTTCCGTTGTAATTAGTTGTCCTGTATGGCCCTTTAGTGTGATATCTAGGAAATTTATAGTATGTTCCTGTACTTCTGAAGTAAAGCTGATCCCTACTGTGTTCTTATTTAAACCCTCTATAAATTTCTCTAGCTCATCCAGTGATCCCCTCCAAATAAATAGGAGATCATCAATAAAGCGCTTATACCACACTATTTCCTGTCTGAAGGGGTTCCGCTCTCCAAAGACGTGGGAGAGCTCCCACCAACCCATGAAAAGTTTGGCGTAGGAGGGGGCGAACTTGGCCCCCATGACCGTCCCACACCTTTGTAGAAAGAACTCCCCCTCAAACAGGAAATAGTTGTGGGTCAGGAGGAACCTTGTTACCTTCAGGACATACTCAATAAACTCCACACTGCCAGGGTATCTCCTAGAAAGGAAAAAATCTAGAGCCTCTAAACCTTTCTCGTGAGGTATGGTTGAGTAAAGAGATCTGACATCTACTGTAAGCCACCTGTAATCTTCTTTCCAGGTGACTTCAGATAGTAGATTTAAAACATGCTTAGTATCAGCCAGAAAGCTCCACAAGGAGCTCACCAATGGCTGCAGAATGTCATCCAGCCATTCCGACAGGTGCTCTGTGAGTGAGCCAATTCCGCTGACAATTGGTCTCCCTTGGACATTTGCAATGGATTTATGCACTTTTGGTAAGTGATTGAAAACTGGTGTTACTTGGTTTTGCACAAGTAGATACATTTTTGTTTCTTGATTAATGAAACCCAGCTCTACTCCATCGTCCACAAGGGAGACCAATTGTCGCTGAAATGACCGGGTTGGATCCTGTTGTAACAACTCATAATCACATTCATTTCTAAGCTGTCTAAAAGATTCCTTGACAAAATTTACTCTGTCTTGAACCACAATGGCTTCGCCCTTGTCCGCGGATCTTACTACTATACTATTATTACTCCGCAGACTATCCAGGGCTTTCTTTTGTTTACGTGTGATATTTGATTCCTGTCCTCTCTGTGTGGTGTAATGGAGTTTAACTAAATCATTTTCTACTCTTTTCTGGAATTTCTCCAATAGGGGACCACTGCTCTGTATGGGGTAGAATGAGGATTTTTTCTTTAATACGGGAGTATTTAAACAACTCTGTTCCTCATATTCTATTTCCCCTTGGAGAGATTCCAGAACCCTAACATCACAGAGTACTTGGAAATCCATAACTGAATTGGAATCCCCTTGTACAGTGTTAATGGAACCTGAACTCTCATCAATTTCAAGGCACTCCCTTTCATCTGCCCCGAAGTGCTTTCTCAAGGTCAAGTTGTGAATCATTTTATTTATATCCAAAAGAGTCCTGAATAGGTTAAAATCCGTAGTAGGTACAAAAGTTAAACCTAAACTAAGGACCTCCAATTCAAATTTATTCAGTGCATAACATGAAAGATTGATGACATTTAGTCCCTGTAGTTGCCCCTCATTCGACCTCTCCTTTGGGAGTATCTCCTCTGTTCTTTTGGTTGATGATAATGCTCTGGAGTACCTCTTCCCCCCCCTTCTGATACTCTTGGGGGTACCCGAAAAACCTGCTCGATTTGGGATCTTTCTGTTTCTCCTAAGAGCCTTTGGTTCTCACTCGGTTGTGCAGGATCCTCTCTGTAATGTGAAGTTGTTGGGGCTGGATCTGGCCCCCTTTTCTTCAGAATCGGGGGTAGTCGATTAGGTCCTTCCTTTGGTCTCACTGCGGGTTCTTGTTGTGTTGCTCTTTCCTCTCCTGAGTAAGAACCTTCATCCCAAGATTCACCTTCACTCTCCTCCAAATTTACTCTTCTATCTCGGTTGTTCCTGGATCTATTGCCCCTCCTTCCTCTATTATAGTAAGGAACTTGTTTATTTTGTTCTCTTCTTAGGGCAAACCAATCTCTCCTATTCCAGACATACACTCTGTTTAAATTGTAGATCTCTTAGGTATTTTGGACGTTTTGCTTCAAGTAGTACAGCTTTGGCCTCAGCCAATACTTTCTGTAAGCTCGTATCAAATTTCAAGAAACTTGGTTCCTCACTTCTTTTATTCAACTCTTCCTGTAGTTCCTTAATTTTTGTGCCAAGCTCCTCAATGGCTTTTAGCTTGAATTCAGAAATCAACTTCATTAGTTTAAAAGAACATTGTGTTAAATGGTCATTCCACTTCTCTATAATGGACTTGTCATCTGTGATAAAGGTTGGAAACTTATTCAATCTCAAACATCTAGGTACCAGGCCTAGTTCCAAATTCTTGTTTAATGTATTTACATCCCACTTTAGTTGGTCCTCTTTCAAAAGGAGAAATTCCACCTCCTCAAATAGATTGATCAGGCTGTAGTTAGTTTTGTTAAGTGAAATTTTTTTATTGCAGTCCCAGGCTACTGTTTCTCTCTCTTCAGCTGTGCGTAGGGAAAACAATACAGGTGTACTGGACATTACACTCTCACCCTGCATACCCTTTACTGGGATATCGAGTACAATATAAATCCTGTGCAAAAGAACACTCTGAGCTCGGCCACAGCTCTAGCCAGTGCTAAATTCAATCAAGGATGTGGGGGTGAGTATTCAAATGGGTGCTCGCACAGTAAAATAATTTAATTTAATTGTATAAATTTGTCAGTCCCTTTTCCCACAAACTGCTGTTATAGTATGTTGAAAACTCCTTCTGTGTGCAGTGTCAGAGAGTTAACCCCCAAATCCCCTGATCTGTGCAATATGAAAGTTCACTTTTCCATTTATAAACCACTGGTGCAGAGTATTCAATTAGTTAAGTGACTCACCACCTCCTTACTTCTTGGGTGCCGTCCTTTCTTGCTCCCCAGGAGCATTACGTCATTACGGACCTTTATATTCCGCGATCGCAGGTGTTAGTTTTTTCTAACGCACTCTCCCCATTGATGTCTATGGGGAAAGCATGCACTAAGGTATTTAGTAATACAAAATTCTTATAATGTCATCAGGAATACCATCTATACTTCATATAGACAATCCTCTGTATAAAAAGAAAGACAAGAAATACACAAGTAACCTCTGAGACAAAACATCTAAACATCCAGATAAAACTCCAGAGAATTACCCAAGACTTGGTTAGATGAACTTATACAAAAGGATCATAACATGTGAAAAGTATTATAATAACCATAACTAGTGCAAGAGTAGTATATCAAATTTATACCTTAGGTTTTTATTATATTTATATCAGGATTTCTGTAGTACCTCTTTATCAGGGTAAACTGCCTAGTATGGTGATACTTTAAACTGTAAAACTTAGAATAATAGCATATAATATGAGAGGCACAATTCTTTATTATAACGGAACATTTTAAATCTATTCAATGAGAACAAAGTCGTAACGGATTAATACCGCTGAGATATTCACCTAGGTGGGTGAATGAAGACTAAATGATAAAGAGTAGTCTCTATTTTAAGGAAAATCTTAGACAATTGGGTGGGGGGGAGTTGAGAGGTGAGAAAATACAGTAGTGACTAAATAATGATAATCAAAGAGCATAAATGAATTGTGACTTCAGCAATTAGATGTATAACTGAGCAAAAAGAAGAGGTTCTGAATAGATATACGGTCACTTTACAATCTAAATGTACCAGAGAGAACATTGAACTAGGATGAAAAACTAAGCTATGCTCAAGCTGTTTGCATAAGACTATTTAGGTGGCAGGAACAATGCTGCTCACTCTATGTCACAACTTCCATTTCAGTAATAGGTGACCTAATTATGTGTTCAAGCTAATATGCTGACCTACGTTAGATCTTTGATGTAGGATAAATATGAAGACATAATTATTGTTAGGTCTGGGTGCAGAATATAAAACCTCCATGTTAACTAAAATAGTAAGTCCTCTGTAAGAGCGTTGCTGTAGTGTGTACTCACTCTATTGCTGTAGTGTGTACTCACTCTATTGCTTTCTATGAGTAATGCGATTACCACTGCAGGTGCAAGCAGAAATATACTACCCGCTGGATCTGAGAAAACAGACTATACTGGTATAAATAGTTGAACTGGCTTCTTAAAGAGAATTGAACTTTTAGATGTAGTACTAGATAGTGTATGCTGTCCCGACCGAAGACAACACACCCCACCCCATGTAAAGCTTCCACACAACCTACTATGATAGTTTGAACATAGTTATAACTACAGTCTGAAGATTAAAGACCTGGCAGCTATATGGATGTCATTCAGGGTAGCAATTGATCCATATCTGTAATATAGATGTAGATTAAATAGTAACATATTACCTAATAAACCCATTTGTAACAAGATAAGCCTAATAATGTTCTTTCATAAGGTTTCATATTTCAGCTTTAAATAAGCTGTTTATGAATTGGCTGCAAATACTATATGATTACCTACTCAAACAACGCCTGCTGCTTAGCTATAAAGTGTAGCAGTGCTGCGTATGATCAATAGAGCTCTAAGGGAAATAGAGTACATTGGTGTTCACCAAATAATTGTAAAACAACAATTTATATAGCTAGTCTAACTTCTGTTAATAAACTGACTGTATATACTATGACTTTAGGTATAAGATGCCACAGGAATATTATGCATTACACGTTAACAAGAAGATGAACTCTGATTTATACTGAGCGTGCATGAAGCGCAATTTTAAAACCTTGCAGTAACATTAGTGTATATAGAAAAGCAATATGTATTAGCATATAACGAAGCATGTAGTACAAAGCTGTATACAACAAACTTAACATAGATTTATTAGGATCTATCCTGGTTGCCATAAGTCCATAGTTAAACAGTTGAGGCATGGATCAAGCAATTAACCATCCCCCTTCTTAATGGTATGAGATGAGGCTAATGACTGTAAACTCTGAAAGAGGGGGAGAGATTTAAGTTGCCAGCCATGCTTATAATATCGTTGAATTGCAACTGGAATGCCCCGTAAGCAAACTCCCCTCACAAAAAGATCCAAGTTGCCAGATATATATACATGATGAGTTAGGTCTCTGACTGTGGAGACGAAGGCAATCCAGCATGAGTCCTCCGAGTTTGATATGTCTGGGGTTTGCCGCAAATCCGTATGAGTTTGACAATTGAGGTGACTTCCCTTCTCACAATTGGCCTCTATGGCAACAGCATCCAGATTTTGAGTCGCCTCTTCTGGCTTTTGTAGCATGTCTGGTGTATCCAAGCAAACAGAATTCTCAGCCTTGCATGGTGAAGGCTCACTCTGAAGTGGGCTCATGGCATCTTTCAACTCCTCCATGATGTCAAGTCTATGTCTGTCCAAAGATACTAGTAGGTTACATAAAATGGTAGAAATCTGCCTCTCAATCTCATAGGGCATTGTGGCTAAGCTCATGTTACACCTCTGTGAGAATAGTGTAGTAGTGTTGTTTACTTGCTAATTACCCCGAGAGTCTGGGGGAGGGGAAAACGGCTGTATCAGGAGCCTCAGTGCTATAAGCAGTAGAAAGAGCATTGTGCGAGGGATGAATCTCTGTGTATACCATTAGCTGGTAAATAACTTAAGATGGCGTCTTGCACCACTCTAGCTTGGTAGCCAACTTACTGACCATTGTGTTGTCTGTTTATTTTGCGTAAAAGTCCCAAGTAGTTGAACCTTTTACTTAGATGTTTGATGGGATGACACTTCTGGATGTCGAAACAGTTTTGCTTGCTTAAATTAGTGGTATTTTTAATCTAAGATCAGGAGCTCAAAAGACGCACATCTTGCTGCTCCGGCTGTTGGCACCCCAGATAGATAATTCTACTGGTTTTTCATCTACCCCTTGCCGAGTAATACATAAAGTTAAACAAAACATAAACAAGTTGGCAATACATGATGTATGGAGAATTTATTACCCAGAGGTTCCACAATATACTTTTTACTCATTCCCACATTCAATATTTTCCTGAATTGACTATATTTTCATGGATGTGACATGCCTATCTCTGGTACACTAAATTAAGATTTCTCCATCTGGATGGACTGATCACTCAGTAGTAAACTGTCTTATAGAATGGTCATATATACCACCTACTGCATATATCTGGAAATTAGACAATGAATTATTAGAACATCCATTATACGCAGAAACAATTGAACAGAGATTACAAGAATATTTTACACTGAAAATAGATTCAATAGCAGATATTACATTAATTTGGTAAGCACATTTGGTAAGGAGAATTGATTAGTATGAAGACACACTATAATAAACAAATACACATTGCACTTCAAGAAGCTTTGAATAAAATTGAAGATATAGAAAATTGACTCCTGGTTACACCAGAAGATGATACCCTTAAAAGAAATCTACAAAAACAGAGAATTTTCGTAAACACCCTATTGGATAAAGAATGTAAGCGATTAGCTCTCAAGTTACAACAAACATATTAAGATGGAGATAATAAGTGTAGCAGACTCTTTGCTCCTAAATTACAACGCAGAATTAATAGATCTTTTATATTCTATCTATCACTAATCCAAACAAGACAATGGTCTTTTCTACAAAAGAAATAACTGAATCCTTCCGTACATATTATGAATCACTATATAAATTAACAAACCCTTCACAAACACTACCCTCACAAGAAGACTCATACAAAGACAATTTTATTTGAATCTTTTCTAAATAGTATTGAAATTAGCCCTGAGAAGAAAATAACACTTAATTCCCCTTTCACAGTTGAAGTATTGAGTAATGTGATTAAAAATGTACCCACTGAAAAAACACCTGGCCCTGATGGCTACACTAATTACTACTATAAAAAATACGTGGCCATACTAACCACTCACATTTTATCACTTTTTAATTCAATAGATGGCACTAACTCCTTTCTTAACCAATCACTCTCTGCACATATATCACTAAGCCCTAAGGAGGGTAAGGATCAGACTAGAGTAGAAAATGATAGACCTATATCCCTATTAAATACGGATATAAAGATTTACGCAAAATTATTAGCAAACAGATTAAATGCCCTTCTCCCCGCCCTGGTCCATCCAGACCAGGTGGGATTTATATAGATGAGAGAAGCAAAGGATAATACTGTATGTGCTGCTAATCTGATCGATTATGATACTACACATAAAATACCTCTAGTGATTTTATCCACAGACGCAGAAAACATTTTTGACCATGTCTGTTCGAAGTAGTCTTACTGAAGATGGGTCTAGGTACTGGATTTATAGCAAGGGTGTTTGCTATGTATGCATCACCAACAGCAAGGGTGAGAGTGCATGGATGATTATCCAATCCATTTATAATATCTAGTGGAACAAGGCAGGGTTGCCCCCTCTACCCCTTACTGTTTGTATGCTCAATTGAAATATTAGCATTAAAAATGTGTTCCTCTATGGAAATAAAAGGCCTCAAAATTAATAAGACTTATCATAAACTTTTATTATATGCTGATGATGTACTTTTTTTCCTGACTAATCCTCAGGCATTAATGCCGGCATTGACACAACGATTCAATGAATTTCAATGAATCTAAAACTTTTTAGTAAATAAATGTAAGTCAGAAATATTAAATATTTCTCTGCCAGAGAGAGAGAGGTACAACATATACAGACACTTAGCACTTTGAGATGGCAAGAGCGTAGACTAAAATACTTAGGTGTGTATTTAACCACCATGATAGATGAATTGTTTTCTGTTAATTACTTACCCTTCCAGTCCTTTATAATAACTACATTATCATCCAGGAGATGGAAACCAATATCTTGGGTGGGACGGGTAAACGCCTTTAAAATGAGTATACTCTCAAAAATTATCTACCTCTTGCAAACATTACCAATATTTTTACCAAAAGATAAAAATTATCTTATACCCTTAAAAAACAGAACATTTGAATTTATATGGAATAAATGACACACTACGATTAATAAAAAATAATGTGTCAGACATTAAATAATGGCAGTCTTGCCATTAAATTACACAACTAAAATATGGGTACAGCTAGAACATAATATTACAGGTTCCATTCATTTGGGAACACAATGCTGGACCCCAAAAAACAAATCTAATCAAATAAAAAACACTACACATCTTATAAGAGATACTTTTTTAATCTGGGAAAAAGTATTGGTTGCTTTTCCTAACATTTCATCAAAATACTCACCGTTAACACCAATAATAAATAATACTGAATTTACACCTGGTATGACTACCTCACATACACTCATTACAAACTTCGAAAGGACATTATTTGTGACACATATGAGGGATGAAAACATCTTACAAAATAGAACTGATTTAGTAAACAACGGTTTCTTAGCATTTAAAAGTTGGTTCTTTTACCATCAATGTTATAATTATATAACCTTTGATCCGCAGAAACAGAACCTCTTGAGTTCTCTGACTTTGTTTGAAATTTTGTGTAGTAAATCTCCACCAGTGAGGCATACTTTATCGTTACTTTATTCACTGTTAAAACGACCAAAAATAGGCCACATTCCACATTATATAGAAAGGTGGAATGAAGAACTAAATATAGATATTACATATCTTGAAGCATATAAAATATACCAAACTGTGAAAAAGTCCTCAGTATCTGGAAAGTACTTTGAGCTAAATCTAAAAATCCTACACAGATGGTATTTGACACCATCACGATGCAGGAAGATTTTTAAACACTATTCAGAGCAATGTTGGAGATGTAATAACTCACCTGGCAATATGGCACATATTTGGTGGTAATTCTCTGAGATTGCCCCAATTTGGAATACAATTAATAAAGAAACTTCTAAAATGCTAGAAAAACCTACACCCCTAGATTCATGCATATGGTTGTTCAATAAAGTACTGATGAACTTTACTGTAGTAAAGAAAAAAACTGCTAAATATAGCAAGCAATAGTTTGAAACTTCTTATTGCAAGAAATTGGAAGAGTACCATTAATCCTACACTTGCCCATTGGATAAATGAATTTAACCATTAAATAATCCTAGAGGAATATTATTATATTAAACAAAAGAAATATCGGAAACCTACTTGAGGGAAAAGTATAATTAGCCTTTGTTATCATCTTTTATCTAGCCCCTTAATGACCACAATGTACCCTGTATGTCACCAGTCGTTAAGGGTTTTTCCAGGACATAATAGCACAAGTCTAGCAAGAACACGCTATTAATGGACTCCCTCCAGCAGGCTTTGTGGAATAGAGCAGTCTCAACGCTGGTGGCAAGATCGCGCTATAAAACAATCAAGTCCCAAAAAAAGGCCAGTGACATACAGGGTACGTCGCTGGTCCTTTAGGGGCTAGAATATTTGAGGAATAGTCAAAAAGAGTGTTTTGAGCAGATTTGTTACATCTTACTGTGTTAAAATAGGGGTATAACATTTAATAATGCAGATTATTTATCTATAATGCAAATATATATGCGATAGGACGAAAATGGAGTTGATTGTAGACAATAGATAACTATTATCATGAAATTTAGTAATCTAAGATTAGCGGTCAAGTAATACATTGGTTTTGATTGCACTATAATGTTTTGTTGTAATAGAATAGTTTATGTAGGGTAACCAAGGTACATTAACATGGATTTAAATGTTTTGTAATATATTGCAAATGTGCATTTTCTTTTCCTTTTTTACTTTTGGAATATTACAATTTAATAAAAAAAAGCTCTTCAAATTATTTGCCGTAGACCTTTTTCCGTTTTTTATGTTTCTCTTCTAGGAAAGTTGAGTTGTGTCAAAATAGTTTCAAAGTATCCTAAATTGTAATTACTATTACTTCTACTAATACTAATAATATACTTTTTTATTACATTAAACAGAAAGTTTCTGGAACTAAAGTAATTAGTGTATAGATTATTGCGCTCTGAAGCGTTGCTTGCAGAGTACTAAATAACATCTGGAGAATAGTAATTACAGCACTTAACTTTTTTATGAATATGCACAGTTTTATTTATTATATTTATTACAGAAACATATATACGGGTCAGACAATCTAACATTGGAGTGTTAAATCAAACTTAAACAGCGGTAATTAAAACATATATATCAAATAAAATGAATGTTAATCGAGGTTAATTGGTGTATGGTCTCATTGCAACAGAAATAAATGTATTTGTAATCTAAGCTTTATTATACATTTATAGTGTATATAATATAATGGCAAAAAAGACCCAAAGACAAGAAGTCTGCCCAAAATTATTAAAGAAATAGGCTTATGCTTCTCCCAGGTATTAGTAGGTATGTAGGATAGCCTTATGCTTATCCCAGGCATTAGTTAGTATGTAGGATAGCCTTATGTTTATCCCAGGCATTAGTTAGTATGTAGGATAGCCTTATGTTTATCCCAAGCATTAGTTAGTATGTAGGATAGCTTTATGCGTATCCAAGGCATTAATTAGTATGTAACATAGCCTTATTCTTATCCCATGCAATAGTTAGTATGTAGGATAGCCTTATGCTTATCCCAGGAATTAGTTAGTATGTAGAATAGCCTTATGCTTATCCCAGGCTATAATTAGTATGTAGGATAGCCTTATGCTTATCCCAGGCATTAGTTAGTGTGTAGAATAGCCTTATGCTTATCCCAGGCTATAGTTAGTAGGTAGGATAGCGGTATTCTTATCCCAGGCATTTGTTAATATTTAGTATAAGCTTATCCCATGCTAACTAACTTATCCCAGGCTATAGTTAGTATGTAGGATAGCCTTATGATTATCCCAGGCATTGGCTAGTTTGTAGGATAGTGTTATGCTTATTCCAGACATTAGTTAGTATGTAAAATAGCTTTATGCTTATCCCAGGTATTAGTTAATATGTAGGATTGCTTTATGCTTATCCAAGGCATTAATTAGTATGTAACATACATAGTCTTATGCTTATCTCAGGCATTAGTTAGTATGTAGGATAGTCTTATGCTTATCTCAGGCAATAGTTAGTATGTAGGATAGCCTTATGCTTATCCCAGACATTAGTTAGTATGTAGGATAGCCTTATGCTTATACCAGGTATTGGCTATTTTGTAGGATAGTGTTATGCTTATTCCAGGCATTAGTTAGTATGTAAAATAGCCTTATGCTTATCCCAGGTATTAGTTAATATGTAGGATTGCTTTATGCTTATCCAAGGCATTGATTAGTATGTAACATAGCCTTATGCTTATCCCAGGCAATAGTTAGTATGTAGGATATCCTTATCCCAGGCTTTAGTTAGTATGTAGGATAGCTTTATGCTTATCCCAGGCAATAGTTAG
The DNA here is from genome assembly GCF_027579735.1 of Bombina bombina. Classification (NCBI taxonomy): domain Eukaryota; kingdom Metazoa; phylum Chordata; class Amphibia; order Anura; family Bombinatoridae; genus Bombina; species Bombina bombina. The sequence goes on from NC_069503.1 coordinate 1,122,379,047, forward strand.
TATGTAGGATAGCCTTATGCTTATCCCAGGCATTAGTTAGTATGTAGGATAGCCTTATGTTTATCCCAGGCATTAGTTAGTGTGTAGGATAGCTTTATCCTTATCTCAGGCATTAGTTAGTATGTAGAATAGCTTTATGCTTATCCAAGGCATTAATTAGTATATAACATAGCCTTATGCTTATCCCAGGCAATAGTTAGTATGTAGGATAGCCTTATGCTTATCCCAGGCATTTGTTAGTATGAAGAATATCCTTATGCTTATCCCAGATTATAGTTAGTATGTAGGGTAGCCTTTTGCTTATCCCAGGCATTAGTTAGTGTGTAGAATAGCCTTATGCTTATCCCTGGCTATAGTTAGTATGTAGGATAGCCTTATGCTTATCCCAGGCATTAGTTAGTATGTAGGATAGCATTATGCTTATCCCATGTATTAGTTGGTATGTAGGATAGCCTTATGCTTATCCCAGGCATTAGTTAGTGTGTAGAATAGCCTTATGCTTATCCCAGGCTATAGTTAGTACATAGGATAGCCTTATGCTTATCCCAGGCATTAGTTAGTGTGTAGAATAGCCTTATGCTGATCCCAGGCTATAGTTAATATGTAGGATAGCCTTATGCTTATCCCAGGCATTAGTTAGTATGTAGGATAACATTATGCTTATCCCATGTATAAGTTGGTATGTAGGATAGCCTTATGCTTATCCCAGGCATTAATTAGTATGTAAGATAACCTTATGCTTATCCCATGCATTAGTTACTCTGTATGATAGCCTTATGCTTATCACAGACATTCTTTATGTCTTGGAAGTTTTTTCCATAAATTAACCACCCTTCTGAGGAGAATTGCTTTTGCAAATTATTCCTGATCCTATTGCCATTCAGCTGGAGATCATGATGAGCCCTTGTTCTTGAGTTGCTGTTTTTTTGTGGACATTACTTACAGCCCCAGCTTTTTTAATCTCTTTAGTATACTTGAAAGTTTATATTATGTCACCTATTTGACCTATATGAGTTTATTTTACTTCTGTTGTTAGAATTCCTGATCATAATAGAATGAGCATCAGCAGAATCAACAGAAATCAAATAGATTTAAAGGAACACGAAGGACAAAATTAAAATAGTTTGATTCAGAAAGAGCATGTGATTTTAGACATCAATTTACTTTTCTCTTATTTGTTTTGTTCTTTGCTATATTTTTTTGAGAAACCATACCTAGATAGGTTTAGGAACAGCAATGCACTACTGGGAGCTAGCTGGTAATCAGAGACTACACACTTATACCTCTTGTCATTTAACTTGCTCCCTGTATGAACTGAGTTTAACTATGTGTTTAACCTGTTCTGCAAAAAGAAACTATTCTAACAATGGAAAATGTATTTTATTTATTTATTTTATTTTACGTTTAGACTTTTATGTTCCGTTAATTGGTAATGTATAAACATCCTTCTAGTGATTACTTTCTGGCAACAGCTCTATTAATGTAATGGTCAGAAGGCAATATGTTGCGTGGTTAGTATTGCTTTACATTGCTGATAAGATGACAGTTTGTCAGATCGGTATTTGCTACATTCCAGTAAACAAACTGAAGTTTGACACAGTGCAAAGTAGTTATCAACAGAACCCATCATTTCAGTTTTCTTTGTATAAACTGAAATGCTAGAGAAAAATAAGAAAGTAAGCTTGATCATACCATATATGGTATAAGGTATCATTCCTTATATGTGATAATATATCATACCTTATATGGCATCTATGTAATAATATATAATACCTTATATGGCATCATGTATCATACCTTATATGTTGTAATATATCATACCTTATATGTAATAATATATCATACCTTATATGTTATAATGCATCATACCTTATATGTTATAATGTATCATACCTTATATGGCATCTATGTAATAATATATCATACCTTATATGGCATCTATGTAATAATATATCATACCTTATATGGCATCATGTATCATATCTTATATGTTGTAATATATCATACCTTATATGTAATAATATATCATACCTTATATGTAAAAAATATATCATACCTTATATGTTATAATGTATCATACCTTATATGTAATAATATATCATACCTTATATGTTTTAATGGATCATACCTTATATGTTATAATATATCATATCTTATATGTTATAATATATCATACCTTATATGTTATAATATATCATACCTTATATGGTATAATATATCATACCTTATATATTCTAATATATCATACCTTGAGGCCTATTTATCAATCCGTCAACCGAAAATACGCTGGAATTCCGCAGTGTAATTATGGCGAGCCTGATTCACCTTATTTATCAAAGCCTACAGACCGGCAAAGTTGAAATCTGTGATGTATTAGGGGAGCGGCGCAATAGGGGTTAATACATTTATTCGAGTTACGGTGCGCTCAGGAAGCGGCAGGATAGGGGTTGATAATTTTATTTAGTTGCAGCGGGGTCAGTGAGCAGCAGGATAGGGGTTAAACATTTTAGTATAGTAGCGGTGTTTAGTGACAGTATATAAATAAAGCTGGGAAAAAGCCAAATAGCAGCGAGATCGATGACTGTTTAGTTAACAACAGTCCGCTGCTCATCGCCCCGTACTTAGTGCGCAGCTTTTTGACAGATTTTTATATAAATATGGAGAGCGTATTCAGTTCCGCGGCTGCAATGTTAGGCGATGTCAGGTGAGTGTATTGGTGCCGTCAAATACAAAGTAAGTTGACGGCTTGATAAGTAGGCCTCCTTGTACGTTATAATGTATCATACCATATATGCTATAATGTATAGTACCTTATATGTTATAATGTATCATACCTTATATGTTGTAATATATCATATCTTATATGTAATAATATATCATACCTTATATGTAATAATATACCATACCTTATATGTAAAAAATATATCATACCTTATATGTTATAATGTAATAATATATCATACCTTATATGTTATAATGGATCATACCTTATATGTTATAATACATCATACCTTATCCTATATAATAAAAGGCCAAGTGTGTTTGTCCGAAGTTGTCATGCGAGACTGCGCGCGAGGACAAACACACCTGGCCATCCAGCTGACCTGGTGTTGTGTGGTGGAGTGGGCGTGGCTGGGCAGGTGTGGAGTGGGCGTGGCTGTGCGGGTGCGGCATGGGCATGGCTGGTGTGGCGCGGGTGGGGCCGGACGTGACATGGGCGGGTCCTGGCATGACGCGGGCGGGTCCGGTGGGGTCAAATGCTGGGACCGGCTGCCGAGAGACAGAGAGCTCCAAAGAGGGGGGATAGAGAGAGCAGAGAGGGTGGATAGATAGAGCAGAAGAGGGGAGATAGAAAGAGGGAGAGAGAGAGACAGCTAAAGAGAGAGGGGGAGAGAGACAGCAAAAGAGAGGGGGGAGAGAGACAGCAAAAGAGGGGGGAGAGAGACAGCAAAAGAGAGGGGGAGAGAGACAGCAAAAGAGAGGGGGAAGAGAGACAGCAAAAGAGAGGGGGAAAGAGAGCAAAAGAGAGGAGGGAGAGAGACAGCAAAAGAGAGGGGGGGAGAGAGACAGCAAAAGAGAGGGGGAGAGAGACAGCAAAAGAGAGGGGGGAGAGATACAGCAAAAGAGAGGGGGAGAGAGACAGGAAAAGAGAGGGGGGGAGAGAGACAGTAAAAGAGAGGGGGAGAGAGATAGCAAAAGGGAGGGGGGAGAGAGACAGCAAAAGAGTTGGGGGAGAGAGACAGCAAAAGAGGGGGGAGAGAGCTAAGGGGGGACCCTACACAGCAGCATATGTAAATATGCTTAAAAAAAGATACCTTTTATTTTAGTACTGGCAGACTTTCTGCCAGTACTTAAGATGGAGGGGGCAGTTGTAGGGTGGGCTAGGGAAGAGAGCTGTTTGGGAGGGATTAGGGTGTGTGATGTGTCAGGTGGGAGGCTGATCTCTACACTAAAGCTAAAATTAACCCTGCAAGCGCCCTACAAGCTACCTAATTAACCCCTGCACTGCTGGGCATAATACACCTGTGATGCGCAGCAGCATTTAGCGGCCTTCTAATTACCAAAAAGCAACGCCAAAGCCATATATGTCTGCTATTTCTGAACAAAGGGGATCCCAGAGAAGCATTTACAACCATTTGTGCCATAATTGCACAAGCTGTTTGTAAATAATTTCAGTGAGAAACCTAAAATTGTGAAAAATTGAAGTTTTTTTTTTATTTGATCGTATTTGGCGGATAAATGGTGGCATGAAATATACCAAAATGGGCCTAGATCAATAATTTGGGTTGTCTACTACACTAAAGCTAAAATTAAACCTAAAAGCTCCCTACAAGCTCCCTAATTAACCCCTTCACTGCTGGGCATAATATACGTGTTGGTGTGCAGCGGCATTTAGCGGCCTTCTAATTACCAAAAAGCAACGCCAAAGCCATATATGTCTGCTATTTCTGAACAAAGGGGATCCCAGAGAGGCATTTACAACCATTTGTGCCATAATTGCAAAAGCTGTTTGTAAATAATTTCAGTGAGAAACCTAAAGTTTGTGAAAAAGTGAACGATTTTATTTTTATTTCATCGCATTTAGCGGTGAAATGGTGGCAGGAAATATACCAAAATGGGCCTAGATCAATACTTTGGTTTGTTTACTACACTACAGCAAAAATTTACCCTACAAGCTCCATAATTAACCCCTGCACTGCTGAGCATAATACACGTGTGGTGCGCAGTGGCATTTAGCGGCCTTCTAATTACCAAAAAGCAACGCCAAAGCCATATATGTCTGCTATTTCTGAACAAAGGGGATCCCAGAGAATCATTTACAACCATTTATGCCATACTTGCACAAGTTGTTTATAAATAATTTGAGTGAGAAAGCTAAAATTGTGAAACATTTTAAATTTTTTTATTTGATCACATTTGACGGTGAAATGGTGGCATGAAATATACCAAGATGGGCCTAGATCAATACTTGGGGTTGTCTACTACAAAGTTCAAAGTTAGAAAAAGTGTGTTTTTTTTGTTTCATTTTTTCATCATATTTTATAATTTTTTTAATAGTAAATTATAAGATATGATTAAAATAATGGTATCTTTAGAAAGTCAATTTAATGGCGAGAAAAACGGTATATAATATGTGTGGATACAGTAAATGAGTAAGAGCTAAACACGAAACACCGCAGAAATGTAAAAATAGCCTTGGTCCCAAACGGACAGAAAATGGAAAAGTGTTGTGGTCATTAAGGGGTTAAGAACCACAGAGGAGTTGCTGGGCAGCAGGCTTGTCAAGAACAAAAATGGAACTTATTGGCTGACCCAGGAATCATCATCATTGCTGGATCAGTATTTTAATTGTGTAAATATAAAATAAATACAATGCATTTCTGCATTATTATTATAAATAAAGCAGAGTTCCATGTCTTTTTTTAACACATATCTTCCTATTATGCTCTAGCATTAGACTATTATAAATGATATATTGCGATATATTATTGTTTTTCCGGTATTCCAGGCTTCTTACGTTTCTTTTTAAGCCATTCCATTTCAGCAATGCTGTATCATTTGTGAAAGTACTTTAAGCTATAAAAATAATTTGATTTGCATATTATCGCCATGTGCTCTGGTTATTTCTCTTCTTAAAAAGAACATTTCACTAAAGAATATGAGTTTTCAAAAGGTCAGAAAACCTCATAGACAAGAGTAAACTGACATTTCAGCAGAGGGACAGTTTAAGAAGGGCACAACTACTTCATCGTTATTGCATACTAATCTATCCTATGTCAGGAACTCATTACCCGCACAAAGAAAATGGCAAGCAATTATATATGTGATGGAGAGATTTTTTTTTTTTTTTAATTTTAAGGTGTTTAAAAAATTCTGGAAATGTTCCAATGCTTAATATTAGGAAATAGTGGTTATATGTACAGTATTAGTAGAGTACTTGTGTATATTCAGGGCTAGATTAAAATTAAATAGAGTATAGCATATATTATTAAAAAATAAAGGCCTAGATTATGAGTTTATTACCGCTGAAAAATTGGCTATTGCGCTGGAATGGCCGGTAGCGCATATTACGAGTCGCAGTGGTATAGCTATACAGCAAGCATTTTAGCCTGTAACGCAATGTTCATTCCGCACTAAAAAAAAATGACATTTGAGTGCAGGATTTTCCATAACGCCGAATTACAGGTTGTGCAGTCAAGCTAAAATGCTTGCGTTACAGCCTATACCGAGACTATCCATTCCGACATCTGAGACCAGTACTTATGGATTTTGTGGAACAAAAATCTTTCACAAAACTCCTAACTAAAATGTTACAAAGTACACTAACACCCATATTAACTATTATTTATTAATGCCCTATTAACCCCTAAACTGCCACACTCCCGGATCGCAAATACTATATTAAACTTATTAACCCCTAATCTGCTGCCCATCCACATTGCAAATATATTAACCCCTAATCTGCTACCCACCCACATCGCCGATACTATATAAACCTATTAACCCCTAAACCGCCACCCCCCACATAATAACTAATAAACTAAACCTATTAACCCCTAATCCTCCACTCACCGACATCGCCAACACTAAATAAAGCTATTAACCCCTGAACTGCCAGGCCCCCACATCTCAAAACACTAAATTAAACTATTAACCCCTAAACCTAACACCCCCCTAACTTTAAATTAAAAGTTACAATATAAATATCTTAAAATAAATAAAAACTTACCTGTGAAATAAAAAAAACTAAGATTAAACTATAAATTAACCTAACATATTCTAATAAAATGAAAAAAACTACCAATTAAAAAATTTAAATGACAAATTTAAAAAAAAAATCGAATACTATGAAAAAATTACAAAAATCTAACATGCAAGTTACACCATTTTTAAATAGGTACCTTGCATTCAACTTCAGTGTATGGCTGTGATCATATAAAAAGGACAATCCGCGCAGGATGTCATCGCCGATCCTGGATAGCTCCGCACTGCGCCACTGGAATGAAGATAGAAAACGCCCCTGCGATGGATGAAGATGCAGCCACCTGGATAAAGACTTCTTGCTGCCTGGATGAAGACCTCTCGCTGCCTGGATGGAGATGGATGTCCGGACTTCAGGAACCATGAGTAGATATTCTGGGGTTAGTGTTAGTTTTTTTTTGTTTTTTTGGGGTGGTTTTTATTTAAGATTAGGGCTTTGGGCTTGTAAAAGAGCTGAATACCCTTTTAAGGGCAGTAAAAGAGCTGAATGCCCTACAAAAGTATCTTTTAATGGCTATTGGTAGTTTATTGTAGGTTAGGGGGTGTTTTTATTGGGGGGCTTTTTATTTTTATAGGGCTATTCGATTAGGTGTAATTGTTTTTATTTTTGATAATTTAGTTTATTAATTTTTGTAATCTTAGAGTTTTTTATTTTTCGGAAGTTAGTGTTTATTATTATTTGTAATGTTAGATTTTATTTTTTTAGAATAGTATTGTTAGGTTAATTTATAGTTTAATGTTAGGTTTATTTTTATTTCACAGGTACTTTTTTATTTATTTTAAGATAGTTATATTGTAATTTTTAATTTAAAGTTAGGGGGGTGTAAGTTTAGGGGTTCATAGTTTAATTTAGTGTTTTGTGATGTGGGGGGCCAGTGATTTAGGGGTTTATATGTTTATTTATTAGTTGTGATGTGGGGGACTGGCGGTTTAGGGGTTAATAGGTATATTAAGGGGGCGATTTTAAAGCTGAGGCGGACAGGGGTGCACTGATTGCATCAGCCAATAGGATTTTTTCTACCTTAATTCGGATTGGCTGATAGAATTCTATCAGCCAATTGGAATCTAAGGGTCGCCATCTTGGATGACGTCACTTAAAGGTACCTTCATTCGGCAAGAAGACATCGGCCGAAAAGGATGCTCCGCGTCGGATGTCTTGAAGATGGACCCGCTCCGTGCCGGATGGATGAAGATAGAAGATGCCGTCTGGATGAAGACTTCTGCCCATCTGGAGGACCACTTCTGCCCGTCTGGAGGACCACTTCTGCCGGATTCGTTGAGGACTTCGGCCCGGTTGGATGAAGACTTCTCACGGTAAGGTGATCTTCAAGGGGTTAGTGTTAGGTTTTTTAATGGGGTATTGGGTGGGTTTTAGAGTAGGGTTGGTTGTGTGGGTGGTGGGTTTTAATGTTGGGGGTGGATTTGTAATTTTTTTTACAGGTAAAAGAGCTGATTACTTTGGGGCAATGCCCCGCAAAAGGCCCTTTTAAGGGCTATTTGTAATTTAGTGTAGGGTAGGGTTTTTTTTATTTTGGGGGGGCTTTTTTATTTTGTTAGGGGGATTAGATTAGGTGTAATTAGTTTAAAAATCTTGTAATTTGTTTATAATTTTCTGTAATTTAGTGGGGGGGTTATACTTTAGATAATAATTTTATTTAATTTTATTTAATTGTATTTAATTTAGGGAATTAATATAATTATAGTGTAGTGTTAGGTGTTAGTGTAACATAGGTTAGGTTTTATTTTACAGGTATATTTGTATTTATTTTAGCTAGGTAGTTATTAAATAGTTAATAACTATTTAGTAGCTATTCTACCTTGTTAAAATAAATATATTGTAGCTATCTTAGGGTTTATTTTATAGGTAAGTATTTAGTTTTAAATTGGAATAATTTATTTAAAGCTAGGAATATTTATTTAGATTTATTTAAATTATATTTAAGTTAGGGGTTGTTAGGTTTGGGGGTTAATAAATTTAATATAGTGGCGGCGGTGTACGGGGTGGCAGATTAGGGGTTAATAAGTATAATGTAGGTGGTGGCGGTGTAGGGGGCAGATTAGGGGTTAATAACTTTATGTAGGTGGCGGCGGTGTTGGTGCAGCAGATTAGGGGTTAATACGTATAATGTAGGTGGCAGCGGTGTGGGCAGGCAGATTAGGGGTTAATAAGTGTTTTGTAGGTGGCGGCAGTATAGGGGGCGGCAAATTAGGGGTGTTTAGACTCGGGGTACATGTTAGGGTCTTAGGTGTAAACATTACCATAGGAATCAATGGGATATCTGGCAGCATCAAACATGAGCTTGCGCTGCTTTCAGACTCCCATTGATTCCTATGGTATCCGCTGCCTCCAGGGCGGCGGATTGAAAACCAGGTATGCTGGGCCGGAATAGTGGAGACCTGGTACGTACCTGTTAGGAATTTGTTAACTAGCAAAAGTAGTCAGATAGTGCCAACTTTGCATGCCGAATTTGCATTCGGAACATCTGTAGTGACGTAAGCACCGATCTGTGTCGGACTTTGTCCAGCGAATCGTATGTTACGTCACAAAATTCTACTTTTGCCGGTCTGTAGGGTTTGATAACAAAGGGGAATCAGGCTTTCCACAAATATGCTGTGGAATTCCAGCTTATTTGCGGTTGATGGCTTGATAAGTAGATGCCATAGATGCAAACTAAAGTTTGTTGCAGGTTCATACTACATATTATTATATAGAGCTGTATGTCAGTAATAAGCAGAGCAGCACAGGTGATAGACAAGTTGCAAGTTTAAGGCATTAATTACTGTTTGTACATGTTATGGAGAATCACATAAAAGCTTTTAACTGAACACATAGATGCAGAGTTCTGAATATATTAACATATTTGTAGTAGGATATTTCAGCTATGACAACTTGTAGCAGTGAATAGTTATAAAGTTCTGAGTAAGATGCTGTTGTAGTAGTGAGAGTGATGATAACCAAAGTTCAGAGTTTGTTAAGTAGCAGTGTCCAGGAAACAAACTGAAATTATTTGGATACTTGCGATTAGATGATTTTAAGCATAGGTAAAAGGAAAGGCTGTAGCTTGAATAAGTTGGTAGAATCCATGCAGGAACAGTCACAGACCTCTGTTGTTCAGGAACACACCTTCAAAGTTAATACAATGCACATTAGGCCTGAGAAGACTTAAAAAGAGGCTGAGGGAATCAGGTGCATGAATGATTAATTAGGCAGGTAAGTTGAATGCAAATACTGCCCAAACCAGCATGATTGTCAGAAGCAGGGAAGGCAGTCTTAAAGGGACAGTGATATCAGGCTGGGATATGTTACATGACCTCTGCATCTCCGGTAGTTCCCTCCCTGAGGATATTAACTAAATATCCTCATATGAAACTACAAGTGGCCATTTAAGTATCAACCTGGTGCTACAGTCACTCAAAATAAATATATAAACAACAGGGGAGAAAAAAGTAAAAGAGAGGATGTGGGTGAACTATATGTTTCTAAAAGTTTCAACTCTTTTAAAGAGAAGTAAAAAAGCCCTTGAAAGGGCTGTTAATAACTGACACATGAAAAAACCCTCATATGGCAAAAAAGAATTAGAAGGGTGGTCAGTAAAATTGGCTAAAATCCAAAGAAAAAATAAACAAAACAAAAAATTCAAACAAACAGGTCAAAAAAGGATGCCCCTGCTTTTCTGGCCAATAGCAGGTCACACTGGCATAGGGTGGGGACACCATTAATAACCTCCAAAAATAGCAATAAGTGAAAATAGTGCAAAATAATACATTAGTGACATGTTTCTGTCAGGATGCCAGGAATCAGACTGAGACGAGAAGTGAAAAAATAATCACACCTTTATTAATAGCAAAAAATAATAAAAAGTCCACAAGTCAAATAACAAGTCAGGAGTCAAAACCAGAGCTGGTAGTCAGACGAGCCGAGTCAGGAGCCAAAGTGAATAGTCAGACAAGCCGGAATCAGCAACAAGGAAAACAGCAGAGTCAGGAACAAGCCAGGGATATGGAACCAGGAAGGACGTCAGGCAGCCAGGTAATACACAGGAACTCTCACAAACAGGTCTGTCGCAAAGGGAAAGCATACTGAACAGAGGCTATTTAAATAATAAGTGATGACATCACAATTCTGAGACTGCATCCTGTCTCACATGGATGATGCACACCAGTCTGGCCATAAAAGGAAGTGCAGGAAATGAGCAGCATCCCCCACAATGCACCATAGTCAGGAAGAGAGGTGAGTAAAATGGCTGCCAGCAGCACATGGCAAAAAAAAAAGGGAAAAAACCCTGACAGTACCCTCCCCTCAATGACCCCTCCCCCGCGGGAGGACAAAAGTCTTATTGGGAGACAGGCATGGAAGGCACGGAGGTGGGCAGGAGCATGAACATCAGAGGAGGGAACCCAAGAACGCTCCTCCGGACCGTAGCCCCTCCAGTGAACCAAATACTGTACACGGCCCCTGGACATACGAGAGTCAATAATGCTGCTGACGTCATACTCCTCATGGTTGTCAACAAAGATAGGACGGGGACGAGGCAACACAATGGTAAACCAATTACAAACCAATGGTTTCAAGAGGGAGAAAAACATTGGAGATGCGCATAGCAGGAGGAAGGTCAAGAGCGTAGGCCACAGGATTAACCCGTCGGAGTATTCGAAAAGGACCAACATAACGGGGAGCCAATTTATTGGAAGGCACATGAAGGTTCAAGTTGTGGGAGGACAGCCAAACCCTCTCACCAACCTGGTAGGAAGGCACGGGGCAGATGCCTACGATCAGCCTGGAACTTCTGGCGCTGCATAGAATGATGAAGGTAATCCTGAATCTGCACCCACGTGGAGCGGAGTTGCTCCTCCAAAGCCAGAATACCCTGAGATATGAATGAATCGGGCAACAAGGATGGTTGAAACCCATAATTCACCATGAATGGAGATAACTTGGAGGAAGCATTAATAGCACTATTACGAGCAAACTCTGCCCAAGGTAACAGTTCAGACCAATTATTGTGGTGATCTGAGACAAAGCAATGGAGGAACAGTTCCAGAGCTTGATAAGACCGTTCCGCAGCCCCAATGGATTGAGGGTGATATGCCGAGGAGAAGGAAAGCTGTATCCCCATTTGAGCACAAAAAGAACGCCAAAATCTGGAGACAAACTGGCTACCCCGGTCCGACCCTATCTCCTAGGGTAACCCATGTAAATGGAAGACCTCCCAGGCAAAAATTGAAACAAGCTCCTGAGCGGTAGGCAGCTTCATCAAGGGAATGCAATGTGACATTTTATAAAAACGGTCAACCACCATAAGGATAACAGTATTGCCATTGGAAACAGGGAGCTCGACAATGAAGTGCATGGAAAGATGGGTCCAAGGACGCTCACCATTAGCAATAGGTTGAAGAAGATGCACAGGAAGACGTCGAGGAGTCTTATTCTGTGCACAAACTGAGCAGGAGGCAACATACACAGCAACATCAGAACGAAGACCTGGCCACCAGAATTGTCGAGTGACAGACCAAATCATTTGGTTCTTGTCTGGGTGACCTGCGGCTTTAGGATAATGGTAATAAATAGTAATAAAGTATGCAAAAGTTTAGTTCAAATATTCTCAGGAACAAAACACTTACCACTAGGTTTCTCAGGAGGTGCATTGGTTTGTGCAGCCAGGATCTCCTCCCCCAAGGGAGAAGTCAAATTAGTACGTATGGTAGCCAAAATATGGTCAGGAGGTATAACAGGAGTAGGTACAGACTCCTCCTTGGACAGAGGCGAAAATTGTCAAGAGAGGGCATCAGCCCTAACATTCTTACTACCAGGCAGGTAGGAGACCACACAATTAAACCGAGACAAAAATAGCGCCCATCTGGCCTGTCGGGGCGACAAACATTTTGCTTCAGATAAATAACTGGCACGCTAGTACCCTTGAGAAGGTGCCTCCATTCCTTGAGTGCCAAAATTATGGCCAGTAATTCCCTGTCGCCAATTTCATAATTGCACTCCGCTGGAGACAATTTCTTAGAGAAGAAACCACACGGATGCAAGGAACCGTCAGGCGTAGGACGTTGAGACAAGAGGGCACCTACTCCAGTCTCAGACGCATTGACCTCAAGAATGAAATGCAGGACAGGGTTAGGATAAGCCAGAACTGGAGCGGCAGCAAAGACAGTCTTAAAGGGACAGTCTAGTCAAAATTAAACTTTCCTTATTCAGATAGGACATGTAATTTTAATCAACTTTACAATTTACTTTTATCATCAAATTTGCTTTTTTCTCTTAGTATTCTAAGTTGAAACTAAACCTAGGCAGACTCATATGCTAATTTCTAAACCCTTGAATTCTGCCTCTTATCACATGCTTTTTAAATTCCATTTCAACACAAAGAGACTGAAAGTACACGTGGGTCATATAGATAACACTGTGTTCAGGCACAGAACGTTATTTAAGATTTAGCCCAACACAATGTCAACTGCAAGACAATAGATAATAAACAGTCACAGTCATGTGATCAGGGGGCTGGAGGAAGGTTCTTAGATACAAGGTAATCACAGAGGTAAAAAGTGTATTAATATAACAGTGTTGGTTGTGCAAAACTGGGAAATGGGTAATAAAGGGATTATCTATCTTTTAAAACAATAAAAATTCTATTGTAGACTGTCCTTTTAAGACTATCAAAGGCCTTAATGGCAGTAGGTGACCAATGGAGTGGATCATTCTCTTTACGGGTCATGTCTGTGATAGGTTTGACCAAGGAAGAAAAGTTTTTAATAAACTTTCTATAGTAATTGGCGAACCCCAAAAAATGTTGAATAGACCGAAGACCAAGTGGGCGAGGCCACTGCAGAACTGCAGATAGCTTGTCAGGATCTATGGAGAACCCTGCAACGGAGAAAACATAACCTAGGAAGGTTACTTGAGTCCGATGGAACTCACATTTCTCGAGTTTACAAAACAGGCCATTCTCACGTAGTCTCTGAAGAACCTGTGCAACATCAGAACGATGAGTCTCAGGTGTGGGTGAGTGTATGAGGATGTCGTCTAAGTACACCACAACACACTGTTGCAACATATCTCGTAGGACATCATTAATAAATTCCTGAAAAACAGCAGGAGCATTACATAGGCCAGAGGGCATTACAAGATACCCATAATGCCCGCTCCTGGTGTTAAATGCTGTTTTCCATTCGTGGTCCTCCTTAATCCTAACGAGATTGTACGCTCCTCTCAAATCAAGTTTAGTAAAGACCGTAGCTCCCTTGAGGCAGTCAAAGAGTTCCATAATGAGCGGAATAGGGTAAGCATTCTTAATGATAAGACGATTAATACCCCTATAATTGATGCATGGTCTTAACTCGCCTGCCTTTTTCTTCACAAAGAAGAAGCCAGCCCCTGCAGGAGAGCAGGATTTGTGGATGATCCCCCATGACAGAGCATTGCCAACATACTCCTCCATAGCACAATTCTTTGCGACGGACAGAGGGTACACCCAGCCCGAGGAGGAATGGCTCTGGGTTGCAGGTCTATGGCACAATCGTAAGACCGGTGAGGAGGCAACGTACCGGCACGCATCTTGTCAAAAATGTCTAGGAACTCTCGGTACTCCTCTGGCAATTGAGATACCGAAGAAGTGCACAAGACTTTAACTGGTCTCCAAAGACAAGTGGAAATACATTGCGGGGACCACAACAAAATTTCGGACCTGCACCAGTCGATACTGGGATTGTGCTTTTGGAGCCAGGGATAACCCAGAACAACCGGAAAATGGGGAGAGTTAATCACCTGGAACTGGAGGGTTTCAAAATGGAGAGCCCCAACAGCCATGGACAACGGAGCAGTTTCATGAGTAATGAGTGCGGACTGAACGGGCCTGCCATCAATAGCCGCAATAGCAAGCGGAAAGGACTGAGGCAAAACAGGAATGGAGTGCTTTGATACAAAAGCACTGTCAATGAAATAGCCCGCAGCACCAGAGTCAACTAGAGCCTGAGTGACTATGGAGGAGTCCACCCAGGAAAGGACAACCATGACCAAAGGTTTCTCCTTAAGTGGTTCCGGGGACGAGGATAAACCCCCAAGGTCTGCCCCAGACCGGACCTTAGGTGTGAGCGTTTCCCGGCCGTGTAGAACAAGACTTCAAAAGGTGGCCCTGTAACCCACAATAGAGGCAGAGCCCCTCCCTCCTCCTAAAGGCCCTCTCCACCGCGGAGAGACGTGTGAATCCCAACTGCATCGGCTCAGCAGTATTTTGTGACTTGGGACCAGGAGGCATGGGAGGAAAGGGAGGCATGGGTGGGAACGAACATGTAAGAGACAACGGAACAGGAGGCTTCCGCAAGCGCTCCTTGAAAGAGGGCCTCTCTCTGAGTCTGATGTCAATTAGGATCAAAAAAGACAAAAGGCAGTCAGGTAATACACAGGAACTCTCACAAACAGGTCTGAGACAACGCAAAGGAAAAGCATACTGAACAGAGGCCCTTTAAATAATAAGTGATGACATCACAATTCTGAGACTGCATCCTGTCTCACATGGATGATGCACACCAGTCTGGCCATAAAAGGAAGTGCAGGAAATGAGCAGCATCCCCCACAATGCACCATAGTCAGAAAGAGAGGTGAGTAAAATGGCTTCCAGCAGCACATGGCAAACAAAACTGGGAAAAAACCCTGACAGTTTCAGCCCATATACGGGCCTTTATCAAGCTATAATGTTTGTCAACCAATATGGCAGGGGGAGGGTAATTTCAGTGTGGTTTGCCCATGAACAAAGTTCATTCGCAAACTTTTTGGAATCAGTAACAGTTTTCTTAGTGTTGTTCAGGGTTTATTGGTGCAATCATAAAGGCCTGACTACGAGTGGAGCAGTATCTAATGCTCCTACTGAAGCGTTAACTGAGCTAGAAGTAAGCTTTTTTTAGTGTGTCGGGTTGCGCTCATATTATGAGTTGAAAGTAAACTGTTTTCACTCACGTGCTAACCCGATGCGCATAAGAAGCCGAACTTAGGATTTTGCATGCAAGATAACTTATTCCCCCATAGAAGTCAATGGAGCAAAAAGAGTGGGAAAAAAATCCTAACACCCTACTCGCATGCAAACACAATCCCATTTTCTTAAAGGGACAGTCAACACCAGAAGTTTTGTTGTTTAAAAAGGTAGATAATCCCTTTATTACCCATTCCCCAGTTTTACATAACCAACACTGTTATACTAATATACTTTTCACCTTTTTAATTAGCTTGTATCTAAGCCTCTGCAAACTGCCCCCTAGTTATTTCAGTTTTTTTTTACAGACTTGCATTTTAGCAAATCAGTGCTCACTCCTAGGAGCTTCACATGCGTGAGCTCAATGTTATCTATATGAAACACATGAACTAACGCCCTCTAGTGGTGAAAAACTGTCAAAATGCTTTTAGATTAGAGGCGGCCTTCAAGGTCTAAGAAATTAGCAAATTAACCTCCTAGGTTTAGCTTTCAACTTAGAATACCAAGAAAACAAAGCAAAATTGGTGATAAAAGTAAATTGGAAAGTTGTTTAAAATTACATGTCCTCTTTAAATCATTTTTTTTTTTTAAACTTTACTGTCCCTTTAAGTGTGCTAACCCGACATTAAAAATTAATATTTAACATTCCAATGTTCTTATAGTTATATATGTCTGTAAAAATTATATATATATATATATATATATATATATATATATATATATATATATATATATATATATACACACACATATAACTACATATGTAAACACATGTAAATTTACATATATATATTCTCTTGTGCATTGGTAACATTGTATATTAAGAATTTCTGGGGAAAAGCAAGTGGGGACACTTGCCTAGATGTGCTAATTTCCTATGCAAATATTTACATTGATTTAATTTTGAGACATGGAGGATTTTAATTTCAGTTTTTTTTATCTCCCCCCATAATTTTAATGAATTTTGGTTTAACTATGAAAATAGCTTTACCAATGCAGCAACCAGAAATCTATCTCCTACTGATGAGTTCCAAAAATAACGAAACAGGCTTGTCTAGTGAGTGATTTCTGGTTTGCTGTAATAATCCTGTTAAACGGATCGCTGTGTCAAAACAGTATTTTGAAGCAAAAAAACTGAAAATTTGCATATCTAATTTGCATATCTTTCCCACAATTCTCTTGTGCATTGGTAACATTGTATATTAAGAATTTCTGGGGAAAAGCAAGCGGGGATAATTGCCTAGATGTGCTAATTTCCTATGCAAATATTTACATTGATTTAATTTTGAGACATGGAGGATTTTAATTTCAGTTTTTTATCTCCCCCCATAATTTTAATGAATTTTGGTTTAACCATGAAAACAGCTTTACCAATGCAGCAACCAGAAATCTATCTCCTACTGATGAGTTCCAAAAAGAATGAAACAGGCTTGTCTAGTGAGTGATTTCTGGTTTGCTGTAATAATCCTGTTAAAAGGATCGCTGTGTCAAAACAGTATTTTGAAGCAAAAAAACTGAGAATTTGCATATCTAATTTGCATATCTTACCCACAATTCTCTTGTGCATTGGTAACATTGTATATTAAGAATTTCTGGGGAAGAGCAAGTGGGGATACTTGCCTAGATGTGCTAATTTCCTATGCAAATATTTACATTGATTTATATATATATATATATATATATATATATATATATATATATATATATATATATATATATATATATATATATACACACACACACATACTCATCTTTAGACATGTATATGTATGTATCTCTATGTTAAATCACTTTCGGATAGATTGCGAGTTGTGCGTTAGGGTAAAAAAGCAGTGTTAAGAGGTCCTAACGCTGCTTTTTTTATACCCGCTAGTATTACGAGTCTTGAAGATTTAGGGTCACCCACACTTATTTGGCCTTACTGCAAAACGACTTACGTAAACTTTGTAAAGTCTTTTTTCTATGGGACTTCCATAGCGCTGATATTACGAGTCTGTCCTGGGAGGCCTAACGCATTTAAAAGTCAGTAGTTAAGAGTTTTATGGTACAACGCCGTAACATAAAACTCATAACTAAAGTGCTAAAAAGTACACTAACAGGGGGGCGGAGCTGAACTCCGAGGTGACAAGACGTATTCCACAGGAGCTCCAGCTCCAAGCATAGAATTCTGAGGATAACATATATAATTTCCCTACCAGTGAAGACTATATTTTGAAGTATGCCAAGAAATCTCTCTACCTACCTCCTGATAAAAGTTTGGAGCACTTACACCACTTGGCCCTAGCCTTATAGCCTTCAGTGACGCCACAAGGTTCCAGTCAGAAAATATGGCTGATATACTGTAACCACTATTCAAAGCGACTTGGTGTCATCAAAGTTAAGCCGAAGAGCACTGAGCAACGCCGACTCAACTCCTAGCATACGCGACACATAAGTATTACAGCCACCTACGCGGGGAGCATGGAGCCGGCATTGAAGAACGCAGAAATTCTTACCTTAATGGAGGCCCATTTCCAGATGTTACATCTTTTGGTTGCACGAGGCTTTGTAACTGCTGATCATGCTGCCCTTGATTGTGGCGGAGACTTACCGGATACTACACCAGAACAGCTGGATGTCTCTTATCAGAAAAATACCTCTGAAATGGAGGGGCCTGCTTCTTCGGCCTCTGAGATAGTGGCTGCGTGTGACGGACAGGCTGTTACGGCCCTTGGAGAGGATGCAGTATGGCCGACTTTCGCTCTTCCAGATCTGAATATAACAACAGCGGATCTAGGCTCTGACACATCCACAGATGGAACGAAGGCGACTGTGATGTTACACTCGGCTGGGTATGGTGTCCCCCTGGGGATTAGGGCTATGGCTTTTAATCAACTCCCACCCAAAATGGCCCTGCTCTTTTGCTCTTTGCGGTGTTTACCTTTTTCAGCACAACTCATGATTGCAGGATCCCCTGAATTGCAGAGTCTTTCCGGAGTTTTCCCCTGTTGTCCCTCATGTAGTGGTTGGGATAGGATGAACCTTAGTAATGACTTATGTAACTCCAACATCTCAAGTTGAACGGGACAAATACTGTTTACGGGACAGACGCCTGCCGTTGTTTTTCTGCCAGCTCATGAGATGTGAACGTTTATACATCTATATTTACTGCTATGATCCCTTTTTGGTATTGAGGGGCCTATACAGTTAATTTCTTCTGTCATACACTCTAGGGCTATTGCTAGAGATCAGTATATCTCATACCCATAGTGAATGTTCTCTTATCATGTGCCACAAATTATACACGCCAATATTTAATATGTTACACGATATGGCTTCTCTAATACCAAAACATGGTGAATTAAGCCCTCCATTATATCATCCGGGCCATTTCACTTCTCTCTTGAATGAAACTCCAATGGGATTGATATAGAGCCATTTCTTGATATTTATGCTGTGGGACCTCTATGTTAATTTAGCTTACTGTTTGCTTTTATTATATAGCTTGCTGAGTGTTTCTATAATAGTGGCTGTGGACACCTTGACTTTATACCTCACCTGTGGGTTAGTGGGGAGCCTCAGGAGAGACATCTACATAAGTGTACGGGAAACAGATGTCTTAGCAGCTACCTTACAATTGTATTTATCTTGGGTCATATGATGCCTCTAATGATAATGACAAACCTTTTTTGTGTGTCTGTCCTGTCTGGGGGTTAGAGGGGGCCCCTGACAAGGACAATTACAATTTACTACTGTGCTTATGTGTATCATTATTATTTCATTATTGTTCAAGACTATCCTTTCATAATCTGTGTTTCTCCTTCTGGACCAGTGGCCAGGGCCTTGAGGGAGTACACATAAAGGAAGTTTAAACCTAGAAGGTGGCAACCTAAGATCAATTGATATAAATTCTTCTTATACAGCGAGATGAAGTGTTGTGAGGGGAATTGAATTTCACTAACACAGGTATCCTGTTTTGATGTATTGTCTGTGAGATAACTTACTCCCACAGGATATATGCAAGCTTTACCTACTCAATCTGGTGAGGTTGTGCAACAAGACCCCATAGCATGATAGGTTGGTTTTCAGTCCTGCAGGTGACTATTTTCATGTAACCCATAGGAGTCTAGGGCCCGTTATATCATATTATACCATAAAGAAAGATATGGGATTTATATTAACCCCAGATCACGCAACGCTTCATTTTATCAATTATATTATGCAATGTCTAATCGCCTCTATGTTTACTTACATTAGATATTATGTGCTTGCTCACCTCCCTCCCCCCCTATATACAGAGCCCACTCCAGGGTTCAAATCAGGCGAACTATTTTCGCCGCAAACCCTTTGATATCACAGAAGTATAAGCTTCCTCATTGACTAGACCTAACTTGTGTGTTCCTTGGATGGGGAATTATGGTTCCATATAATGCTATTCATAGATGTGCTTAAGGGAAGTTGTATGTCCTTATTTAGACCCTTGGGGATCTATCTATTCATTTATCTCATGTTTCCCTTTCCAAGGTACTCATAGGCCCTATTCATTGCACCCTTTCAGTATGTGTGTTCATTTATTTCGGACCTGTGTGCCCAAATTCCTTGTTTGTACCTATTAGAGCGGGGGACCTGCGTGTCCCCAATTGTTACTTATGTTTTTAAAACCAAATAAAAAGTTACTTAAAAAAAAAAAAAAGTACACTAACACCCATAAACTACCTATTAACCCCTAAACCGAGGCCCTCCCGCATCGCAAACACTATAATAAAAATTGTAACCCCTAATCTGCCGATCCGGACACCGCCGCCACCTACATACTATTTATTAACCCCTAATCTGCTGCCCCCAACATCGCCAACACCTACATACTATTTATTAACCCCTAATCTGCCACCCCCAACGTCGCTGCCACTTTATTAAAGTTATTAACCCATAAAACTAAGTCTAACCCTAACACCCCCTAAATTAAATATAATTACAATAAATCTAATAAATATTACTATCATTAACTAAATTATTCCTATTTAAAACTAAATACCTGTAAAATAAACCCTAAGATAGCTACAATATAACTAATAGTTACATTGTAGCTAGCTTAGGGTTTATTTTTATTTTACAGGCAAGTTTGTATTTATTTTAACTAGGTAGAATAGTTATTAAATAATTATTAACTATTTAATAACTACCTAGCTAAAATAAATACAAAAGTACCTGTAAAATAAAACCTAACCTAAGTTACACTAACACCTAACGTAACCTAACCTAAATAAATTAACTAAATTAAATACAATTACCTAAATTAAATAAATAAATCAAAGTACAAAAACCCCCACTAAATTACAGAAAATAATAAACAAATTACAGATATTTAAACTAATTACACCTAATCTAATAGCCCTATTAAAATAAAAAAGCCCCCACAAAATTAAAAAAAAACCCTAGACTAAACTAATTGACCAATAGCCCTTAAAAGGGCCTTTTGCGGGGCATTGCCCCAAAGTAATCAGCTCTTTTACCTGTAAAAAAAATTGGCTGTTCCAATCAGCCAATAGAATGCAAGCTCAATCCTATTGGCTGATTAGATCAGCCAATAGGATTGAACTTCAATCATATTGGCTGATTGCATCAGCCAATAGGATTTGTTTTACCTTAATTCCGATTGGCTGATAGAATTCTATCAGCCAATCGGAATCTAAGGGACGCCATCTTGGATGACGTCACTTAAAGGTACCTTCATTCTGTGTTAGTCGTCGGATGAAGAGGATGCTCTGCATCGGATGTCTTGAAGATGAACCCACTCCGCACCGGATGAATAAAGATAGAAGATACTGTCTGGATGAAGACTTCTGCCCGTCTGGAGGACCACTTCGCCCGGCATAGATGAAGACTTCTTCCGGCTTCGTTGAGGACTTCGGCCTGGCTTGGATGAAGTCTTCTCCTGGTAAGTCGATCTTCAGGGGGTTAGTGTTAGGTTTTTTTAAGGGTGTATTGGGTGGGTTTTATTTTTAGGTTAGGGACTTTGGGCTGCAATAGAGCTAACTGCCCTTTCAAGGGAAATGCCCATCCAAATGCCCCCCATCCAAATGCCCTTTTCAGGGCAATGGGGAGCTTAGTTTTTTTAGATAGTATTTTATTTGGGGGATTGGTTGTGTGGGTGGTGGGTTTTACTGTTGGGGGGTTGTTTGTATTTTTTTTACAGGTAAAAGAGCTGATTACTTTGGGGCAATGCCCCGCAAAAGGCCCTTTTAAGGGTAGTTTATTTTTTATTTTAAAAGGGCTATTAGATTAGGTCTAATTAGTTTAAATATCTATAATTTGTTTATTATTTTCTGTAATTTAGTGTTTTTTTTTTTGTACTTTAGCTAATTTAATTTAGGTAATTGTATTTAATTTAGTTAATTTATTTAATTATAGTGTAGTGTTAGGTGTTAGTGTAACTTAGGTTAGGTTTTATTTTACAGGTACTTTTGTATTTATTTTAGCTAGGTAGTTATTAAATAGTTAATAACTATTTAATAACTATTCTACCTAGTTAAAATAAATACAAACTTGCCTGTAAAATAAAAATAAACCCTAAGCTAGCTACAATGTAAGTATTAGTTATATTGTAGCTAGCTTAGGGTTTATTTTACAGGTAAGTATTTAGTTTTAAATAGGAATAATTTAATTAATGATAGTAATATTTATTTAGATTTATTTTTATTATATTTAAGTTAGGGGGTGTTAGGGCTAGGGTTAGACTTAGGTTTACGGGTTAATAACTTTAATATAGTTGCGGCGACGTTGGGGGAGGCAGATTAGGGGTTAATAAATAGTAGGTAGGTTGTGGCAACATCGGGGTAGCAGATTAGGGGTTAATAAATAGTATGTAGGTGTTGGCGATGTTCAGGGCAGCAGATTAGGGGTTAATACATATAATGTAGGTGGCGGCGGTGTCCGGAGCGGCAGATTAGGGGTTAATAATATAATATAGGTGGTGGCGATGTCGGGGGTGGCAGATTAGGGTTAATAAGTGTAAGATTAGGGGTGTTTAGACTCGGGGGTCATGTTAGGGTGTTAGGTGTAGACATAAATTGTATTTCCCCATAGGTATCCATGGGGCTGCGTTAGTGAGTTTTACGCTGCTTTTTTGCAGGTGTTAGACTTTTTCTCAGCCGGCTCTCCCCATTGATTCCTATGGGGAAATCGTGCACGAGCACGTGTGACCAGCTCACCTCTGACTTAAGCAGCGCTGGTATTGGAGTGCGGTAATGAGCAAAATTTTGCTCAACGCTCACTTCTTGTCTTTTAACGACGGGTTTCTGAAAAGTCGTAATACTGCATGTAAGTGAGCGGTGAGGGAAAACTGCTCGTTAGCACCGCATAGCCTCTTCTGCAAAACTCGTAATCTTGGCCTTTGCCTGCTATTTTTCTAATATCTTAGACTTCATTTTTGAGCCATTATAATTTTGTGTGCAATATTTTTAAAAAAATAATTATTATTAGATGGTGTTATTATGAGTGGTAACTGTTCTTTGTAATGCATTTTTCATATGTTTTGTGACACTTTTTTGTTTAGCAAAACAGTTACCCAGAGCTCTGAAGATGCGGTAATCATTCTTGCGTAAATCGCAAGAATGAAAGCAGAAAACCCGATACACGCAAACAGCCGCGATAAACTCCTTATCGCTTGTGCGTAACTGTCAATCGTTTGTGACACTTTTTTGTTTCAAGAATTGTATTAATGCATTATCATGTCCCTTTAAAACAAGAAGAAATAATTATGGGCTTTTTCAATCTACATATATATTTATTTAAATTAATTATCCTCTTTGAAAAGCACGCACTTTTAAGTCAACAGCCAAGTTGTTTATAGGCAATTACATGCTGATACATATAACACAAATTATATTAAATGTCACTTGTTGTAAATTGTTCTATGATAAATGACTCATTGGCAAATGATTCACCACTTCAGATGAGGTTATTGTTGCATAAAAATATTCAGTTGAATTGGAAACGCTGAGGCTCTGATGATTGCAAGTGTAAATTGCACTAGGGTGAAACTGCTACTACGAGTATAATGTTAGCATCTGTGCACTTGTAATACAACTTGAAAGTAAAGTTTTCCTGCTTGAGCAATAGGGGTAGATTTATCATACTGCGAGCGACATGATACATTGTAGCGTATCATGTCCACTGCACATCAATAAATGCTGACAGCATACGCTGTCGGCATTTATCATTGCACCAGCATTTCTTGTGAACTGCTGGTGCAATGCCGCCCCCTGCAGATTTGCGGCCAATCGTCCGCTGTCAGGGGGTGTCAATCAACCCAATCGCGCCTCAGAGCATGTGGACAAGTTATGGAGCAGTGGCATTAAGCTCCATACGGAGCTTGATAAATTGTCCCCTTAGTATAATTTGAGTGCAACTTACCTGAGTTGAAAGTAAACTGTGATTCACATAGTGACGTCACCGGAAACCTACCAGTTACACCTCATACAAATGCAAATCACTAATATAATGGTCATTCAGCAATGTAAGTGTTTACTTTGATACCATTAAAGAGTGAAAGAACAATATCAATTTGTATGAGTGAAATTAACCTTTTGACTTCCAAAAGAAAACTAAAACTTGTAAATGATTTAGTTATGCATTTGAGCTGGGGCTTTGGGGCAGGGTCGGCTCCAAGGGGGGGCATTGAAGGGCAATGCCCGCCCAAATGGAATGCTGTGCCCCCTCAAAAAAATAATTTTGTTAATGTATAAATAAGTGTTTCATAATTCTGGAAGGGGGGTAACCCTAGTTATGATAGCAGTCACACCAAGCGGGTACTCTCACAGCATATTGTGTGTGTATCACTTTCTCAGTGGAATGATGCTGACTTTTTACAAGCAACACACAGAAACTGTTCCTTGCACAATGTGTGCAAGCCAGACTCGTACAGGGAAACCGTATAGAATAAATCTTACAATGCGCCTTCACCTAGGGTAGCTATTACATCAGCCACAAACTGTAAACATTCTCACAAAAAACTTTATAAACCAGTCACTCAATGGGAACAGTTTACAAATGATACCAGCAACCACTCAGCAAATTGTGTATATATCAATCATGGTGTTCCCATTATAGTGTGTATATAGCAGTCACACGCAGTAGGTGTTCCCATTATAGTGTGTATATAGCAGTCACACGCAGTAGGTGTCCCAGCATAGCGTGTCTATCTATACCATTCACACACAGTGGGTGGTTCCTTATTCAATGCCAACCTTTTGTCCAGCCCATATGCGTGTCGTGCTCAAGTTACAGTCCAATTCCTGCACTGGGCCAGCGAAACAAGCAGTAGGGGAAGGAGCCCTTCTCATCCGACAGCAGCAGCACACTAACTAAGAGAATGCTTACACTTTACATAAACATGGCGGCCCTCATAGGAGCACACTGGCTGCTATATCACAGTAAGTCCCAAGCTTTTCTATTTACCATGTTATACAGTGTTAACCGAGCTTTGAGCCTGCTCTGTGCCTACATTATATAACCACCGGGCCGGCAGGCAGCATTCACTCTGACCCTGTAACTGGTATACCGGGTCACTCACGACTTTGTACAGGCAAAGCGTGTGGATTCCTGATGCTAATATATCTTCACGTCAGGCATATTTTATGTTGTTCACTAACATTACCAGCTGATTACCAGTAGTTACTCTCTATATGCATTTGCTTGATATATCCACTATAGTCTCAGTGCAGTATGGATTAAAAGTGCTTCTGTCAGATGCTTCTGTTGCTAGTTAGTGTATTTGAGTAGAAACGCCAATGTCACTCTGATCTGAGTGGTAATTGCACAGTCAGTCACTGTCACTGTCAGTGTAGCATTATTTTATTTCTCTTGTAAGTGATGTCCCCTCACTCTGCTCTTATTTTGACTCTCATACATGCTTTGTAAAAAATGTGTGCCCCCTCGTGAACCCCCCCCCCCCCCCCCCCGCATTTCATTCATTTTGGAGCCGAGTCTGCTTTGGGGGATACAATATATGTGTTTATAATATGTAATTTGTATGCATTATACTGTAAAAATGTTCCTTATACATTTTCTTCTGAGCTTGTTTATTATAGAAAAAAATATATTTTTCATTTTATTATGTTTTTGGTTTAGAAACACGATTAAAAGTACAAAATATTAAAGGGACAGCCAACCCAAAATGTATCCTAAGTCATTCCTATAAAGTAGCAAACGCTTATTATTGCTAACTTTAGCCCAATTTTGTAACATATCTAGTTTACAAGTAATAGTACTTACTTTTTGCGCCTCTGTGTGTTTAAAATGTCCGCCTGCCCCTCCCCTATTTCGTCATCATGTGGGTGGGATCGCAGTTACTTTGCGATCGTACATGTTCCTATGTTACTTTTTTAGGTATTTCAGTAGAAATTGCTACAATCAGAGTCGCAAATGACTACAGTGCATACCCACATGATGACGATGCTGATGACGAAATAGGGGAGGGGCAGGCAGACATTTTAAACATGCAGAGGCGCAAAAAGTAAGTACTATTACTTGTAAATGAGATATGTTACAAAATTGGGCTATAGTTAGCAATAATAAGCGTTTGCTACTTTATAGGAATGACTTAGGATAAATTTTGGGTTGACTGTCCCTTTAATTCCTTAATATCCCTCATAAAAAATGTCTGCAGCTTTTCCTCGTCACTAAAGTAAGTTTTGAAAAATGTCTCACATTCGGCTAGATTACGAGTTTTGCGGTACAACTATACCACTGAAAAATTGGCCATTGTGCATGGAATGTCCGGGAACGCATATTACGAGTCACGGCGGTACAGCTATACTGCAAGCATTTTAGCCTGTGACGCAACATCCATTTTGCACTCAAAAAAATGCAGGATTTTCATAGCGCCTGTATTACAGGTTGTGCGGTCTGGCAAAAATGCTTGCGTTACAGCCTATACCGACATGATCCATACCGTCATCTGAGAGCAGTAGTTATGGATTTTGCTAAATAAAAATAGAAACATAGAAACATAGATATTGACGGCAGATAAGAGCCATAGGCCCAGCAAGTCTGCCCGACCTTACCTAACAGTATAAACTTATCTAGTTCGTAGGATAGCCTTATGCTTGTCCCATGCATTTTTAAAGTCCCCCACAGTGTTGGTGCTACTACCTCTTGAGGAAGTTTTTTCCATAAATCAATCACTCTTTCTGTAAAGAAGTGCTTCCTCAAATTACTCCTGAATCTACTACCCTTTAGCTTGAGCTCATGACCCCTTGTTCTTGAATTTTCCATTTTATGTAAAATACCCACAGCCTCAGTTTTACTAAACCCTTTAATGTACTTGAAAGTTGCTATCATATCACCTCTTTCCCTTGTCTCCTCTAAGCTATACATATTTAGGTCATTGAGCCTATCCTGGTAAGTTTTATTTTTTAGACCATGTACCATTTTGGTAGCCCTCCTTTGCACAGATTCAAGTTTGTTAATATCCTTCTGAAGATATGGCCTCCAGAACTGCACACAATACTCAAGATGAGGCCTAACTAATGATCTATAAAGTGGTATAAGAACCTTACTATTTCTGCTGCAAATACCTCTACCAATACATCCAAGCATTCTGCTAGCCTTACTCACTGCATTACTACATGTTTCACAAAACTCAAAACTAAACTGTTACAAAGTACACTAACACCCATAAACTACCTAATAACCACTAAACCGCCACCCTCCTGCATCGCAAACACTATATTAAACGTATTAACTCCTAATCTGCTGCCCACCCACATCACGACTATTAAATAAACCTATTAACCCCTAATCCACCTCCACCAATATCGCAGACACTATATAAATCTATTAAACCCTGAACCGCCGCTCCCCGACACCGCCAACACTAACAAACGTTATTAACCCTTAATCTGCTGCTCCCCGACACCTAAATACACCTATTAACCCCTAAACCGCCAGCCCCCCCACATCCCAAAACACTTAATTAAACTATTAATACATAAACACCCCACTAACTTTAAATTAAAAATATAGCTGCAAGCAGCGATAGAGGTGGCCATGCGCATCGACTTTGCAATGGCATACAAACAGCTAAGTCACAATATAAAGCTTTATAGAAATTTTTAAAATTCTAACATTAGCATTTGGAAAAAAAACACATTTTCGAAAATTTTTCGTTTTTCAAGATGGCTGCACTGCCATATGACCAATACATTCATCACGATCAGATGTAACTCTAGGTCATAAGATATTGTTTTACAGCAAATTTCACAGCTTTAACATAAGCATTTGCAAAGAAAACACATTTTCAAAATTTTTGCGTAAAACCAATATGGCTGCCACAGCTTGTGACCAATTCCTTTAAAATGAACAACTGTGATTCTAGGTCACAATATAAGGTTACTTAGCTAGTTTCACAGTTCTAACATAAGCGGTTGCAGAGAAAATAGATTTTCGAAATGTTTGCGCAAAACAAAATGGCTGCCTAATCATATGATATACATCCTCCATATTTTGCACAATTGTTCTTACCATAGATGTCAATAAACATGGCAAAAATAAAGCATTTTTGTAAAACGTTTTTTGTTTTATTATTAATTTAAAAATATCGTTAAGCATTTTTGAACAATTCAAAATGGCTGCCAAACCACATGACGTATCAACTTCTCTTGAACAAATCTGAATGTTAGTCATAAGATAACTCTATAAACAAAATTTCAAGTCTGTGCCATAAGCGGTTTCGGAGAAGAAGATTTTTGTAGTTTTTAAAAACCGCGTATACGAAACAAAATGGCCGTCAAGCTATGCATTGTAGGGCTTTCAAATTGCACATACTAATGCTCACTATAGACCTCTACAATTTGCAGAAGTTTTATGAAAATTTGCAAATGTTTTATTTCACGAAGGCGACTGTGCAGTGCGAATTTTTACTGCAATATTGCCTTTAGGGGTCATGACTATGTGTACTCATGTGTCTGCTACACTGTAATATAGTTAAATAGTGTAAACATAATGTATAAAGTGCAAATTTACGTAATTAAACAGCGATAAAAAGGCGAATGGCTCATAGCAGCTATGTTTATTATGGAAAATTCGCAGTTTGAACAAACTTGGTAGAGGACCTTGCAAGGAGCACATGTGCAAAATTGCGCTTCATTGCACTTAGCGGTTGCAGAGAAGAAGATGTTTAAAGATTTTCGCATATTTCAAAATGGCAGCTAGGTCATGTGACTAAATCACTTCTCTTGAACAAACTTTATTCTAGGTTAATACAGCAGTACACACAGCAAGTTTCACAGCTGTAACATAAGCGGTTCTGGAGAAGAAGATTTTCAAGCGGTTGTCGAAATTTGTCGCAAAAAGCAATATGGCTGCTAGATCACATGACCTATGAGATTTATTTTGCATAGGATTATGCACAGCATAGATCTTTAGCATTGTGCCAAGTTTCATGAGTTTTTGAGTTATGCTGTTGTTTTTATAAGCACTTGAAAAAAGTGGCGGAATAATAATAATAATAATAATAATAAAAAAAAAAAAATAATAATAATAATAATCTTGACAATAACAATAGGTTGTCCTGCAACTTCGTTGCATGGCCACCTAATTAGGATTAGAGTTTCTGAAATACTATTGGCTGTTCAAATCAGCCAATAGGATTTTAGTAGCTCTCATCCAATTGGCTGTTTTGAACAGCCAATAGGATTTTGGGGGTGGCGGATTAGGGATTATTAACTTTTATTAGTGTCTGCGATGTCAGGGAGCGGCGGAGGAATAGGGGTTAATAAATTTTATTAGTGTTGGCGATGTCGGGAGCAGCAGATTAGCGATGTCGGGAGCAGCGGATTAGGGGTGATTAGACATGGGGGCCGAATTATCAAGTCCAGAATGGAGCTTGATGCCCCTTGTTTCCGGTGAGCCTAAAGACTGCTGCTCCATAACTTGTCCACCTGCTCTGAGGCGGCGGACAGAAATCAACCTGATCGAATACGATCAGGTAGATTGACAACCACTGCTAGCGGCTGCGAATCTGCTGGGGGTGTATTGCACAAGCAGATCTAGTGAACTGCTTATGCAATGAAAAATGCAGACAGAGTATGCTGTCTACATTTGTAGATGTGCAGCGGACATGATACGCTACATCGTATCATGTTTGCTCGCACTTTGATAAATATGCCCCTTGGGGTTTACGTTAGGGTGTTAGGTTTAAACGTAACTTTGTTTTCCCCATAAACAACAATGAGGTTGTGTTACGGCGATCTCCATTCCGCGATTGCAGTTGTTTCTATGGGGGAAAACGTGCATGAGTATGTAAACTCAGCCTTTGACTTTTGTGCGGTATGGAGCTTAACACACCATAACGCACAGCACAAGGATGCTTTTCATGAATTCGTAATGACAGCGCTATGCAGAGTGTGGGACCGATCATTTTATTGCGTTTCTTACGCACCCGGTATAGCACAAAACTCGTAATCTAGGTGATAGTAAAACATGTTTTGTAGAAAGGACTATTTCTAATATTGAAACAAAAGGGACTCTTCTTTTGCAATGTATTGATCACTTTTAATAAACAAGTGAGATTGGTTTACCACGGTCAGCAGAGTGCATCTACATTACACCTTTATATTACAGCTCTACAGCTGGTATACACGGTCCCTTTTAGTACCTGTAAAAATGGCATGTGGGATTTTCTATGCACACAAGAAATGTTCTTTGTAAAATGTAAAAAAGTGTTAACACTAAGCCTAAGAAGCCAGTTTTGTAGTTTGCAAAGTCCTGTATGAGAAGTCACAATGAGTTTACCAGAGCTTTTCACTTTGGTTAATATTTCCAGTGTTAATGTGATTATCACTTGAGTGTAAGGTTCAACCATGGAATTGTAATACAAGTCTGAGGTTCCACTTGCTCTTTTTTGTTAATGAAAGTATAGGAAACGTTCGCTAAAATGAGTTTGCAGAAGTGAAGTAACACGGGTTCTAGCAGAAACATATCATGACCTCATTATCACATTTGCTTTTCTCGCCCTAGTGATTGCTCTCCACTTGTAATCTAGACCAAAGTGTCTTAATAAATGTAGTGCACTTAGCAGAGAGAGCAGTTACTATCTGTGTTCCTCAGTGGTCAGTTCTGGAGCCTGTTTTGTTTAACATATCAGCCATACCAGTAAAGGGTCCATAGAGGGTGGAATAAATTAGTAGTGCTATAAACAAATTGGATGATTATACAAATGACTGGAATCTACATCAACATCGCAGAGTGTAACATTTTGAATATAGGAAAAAAAAATGGTAAGGTTAATTATAGACACAATGGTACCTTTCTGGCTGTTAAGAGCAAGACTTGGGAATTATTATTATTTTGGTTTAAAATGTGGTAAACAGACATGCGCATTTGTTGCATTATGAATGCAAATTCGTTAATGAAACATGGATAATCATTTCATTTTTACAAAACGGATATCCGAAAGAATGCCCCACAAAATTAAAGAAAACAAATACTGATGAAATTCGCCAGTATTCATTTATTTCCTTTAAACTATCTTAGGGGTTAAAATACTTACCGCTAGTAAGCTGGAGAATCGCACTAATCCTGGCAATTCTTCACATTCACAGAGTCTTAGGTTACACTAAGATTTAGCAGGTCAGATCCCAGGGCCTGCGCTAAATGACCTCTGCCTTTAGTCAAAGATTCGGCTGAACCAAACTTTTCACCTGTGCACACCTCTAGTAAACAATGCAGTAATGCAGCTAATAATGCCAGTAGAATGCTTGGTTGTATAGGTTGAGGTATTTGCAGCAAGATTAGTAAGGTTCTTAGGCCACTTTACAGGTCACTTGTTTGACCTCATCTTGAATATTGTATGCAATCTGGAGGACATATCTCTAGAAAGATATGGGCAAAAATAAAAAATAAAATTAGAAAGACTGTATGAAGGAGAAGAGGGAAAGAAAGAGGCTTAATACAATTGAGACACTACATTACTACATACTTTTTCACAGGTATAACAGGTTATATAACTCTCTTACCTTTATCTCTTTCTATGCTAATGTGTGTTTTTCCTGTAATTAGGGCCACTCAACTATTAATTCCATATTGGAGCTTTTGTGGAACATTATTATTTCCAGTTGATGCCAGTGAAGGTTCAAGCCTGACCAGGAAAGAGGTTTAGCTTGTGTTACAGCTACAGAGCAGCAATGCACTACTTGGATCTCACTGAACACATTTCGGTAAGCCAATGATAAGAGGCATATGTGCGTAGCCAGCAATCATCAGCTAGCTCCCAGTAGTACATAGCTGCTCCTGAGCATACCTAAGAAAGTTTTTCAACAAAGGGTACCAAGATACCTACTGTATGTGAATACGCGTAGCTCTGTTTTTATCATTTTAATAAAACTTAATTTTATTGGGACACTTGCTATTATCTTTTATTTGCTATATATTCTTTCGCTGAGAGGAGCCCCTTGCATTGTGCCTCTCTCTGAATCATTGGAGGTTCCTGGATTTCCTGGTATCCAGCAGGCCCTGATCAAGTCTGGTGGGTGACTATATTGATCCTATCCTGCCTCTATAGCATCAAAGGAGATGCTACAACAAATGTGAGTACCTCATTCATCAACTTACTGACTCACATTTTGTCAAGACAATACTAGGCCATATAGGCTCCTTTGTCCTTTTATGTTGTTTATCTAGACACCACATCTATACCGGAATTTGGTCTCCTGGGTGACTAATAGAAATCCCAGACTGCTGCTATAGCACTACTTGAAGTGCTTTCTCAAATGTGAGTTTATACTGTATATCCACACATATCCATCTTCTGGACCAGACAATATTGGGCCATGTGGCGCTTCTGTTTCTTCTTGTCTTTAAAGGGTATCATGACCTATTAGACCTAAGATTAATATAAAAAGTCCCACTGGGGTTTCTGGAGCGTGTAAATCACCCATGTCAGAGTATGAAACAAATAAAAGAGCTAAAAATATAAAATAGAATATAATAAAAATATAAATTATAAATTATAGGGGGCTTCTGGATGAACTCCTCTCCTGGGGAAGTGCCAACTATAGGCGATGTGGGAAAAAGGAATAGGGTTATGACCCGTAGGCAACAAGTACCGACGGGAAAGGGAGGAGAGTAGCCCAGCAGGAATAGATGATTTGTTATAACAATAAAATCAGCGTAGGGACAAAAAAGTTAGTGGTAAAAGAAAATATCAGTATAAACCATATGACGTTTAATGCCATTTAATGCAAGTATCCATGGAGGAAGGTAAGCCATCAGGGGATCAATGCTGTTTGTATGGTTTAATGACTAGAAGGGTCATACAGTTAGTTATTGAGGGAAGTCTGGAACATCTGTTAATATTAAACATATGGAGAAGGACAGAAATTATGTTAGTTTTTCAATTAAGGGGGGGGGGAAGAGCAATGCTAATCTGGATATTTCTATAAGGTAGACCTCCTGGGAGGCTGGGCATTGGGTAAAATCTGATCTAGTCCCTGAGGAAATTACATATATTTGACATAAGAACAGTTCAAGTAGTCTAATACAGATATGACAAGTGTTGCATGATACCAGATCTTAAGAGGACAGTTATGTCAATAGTAGAAACTAATGCTGGCAAGTGTTACAGTAAGAGTATGCAGGGGTTACTCATCCCTAGCCTATGAGGGAGTTGCTTATATTAGGAACAAAGACATTTTGATTGGCATGACATTTATGTTATGGTGTTAGGTATAGGTGGCTATACAAGACTAAGCACTCGTTCACACATCTCATATATCAATAGCAATAGAAGCTGATGTAATTTAGGATATAGAATAACAAGAAAGCTTTCTGAGAATATAAACACATGTTTAAGGATATATACATATCATCAACACATTCTGCGCTCTAAAGTAGTCTAGTACAGTACGTAGTGTCAAACTTACTGAAAGATAACACAAAATAAAACTGTAATGCATTGTCCAGCATACGTGAATAAAACATAAGAGGAACAGTGCCGTCATGGAGTGTATAAAACAAAAGAACAGTGTTATTACATGAGGCAATCCACCTCCCAAAACATTACACGGAGACGTTGATAGCACTGAGTTTGCCCTATAGTGTGAGAGGGGAATATATAGAAACTGATATTCAACAGTATGCTTAACTATAAAATATGAAATGCAACTAGGGGCACATAATATAACATAGATAAATATTGACCCAGGGGCGTAAGACCTGGAAGGAATTAGGCTGTCCTCAAGAATATAGCGAGTGATGTTTCAGCTAACCCACATCATGTGAAGCTAGACACACCTGAACATAACAAGCACATATAATGAGGCACTGAGCCTAGTATAAGGGTACTTGTAGTATATAGTTCTCAACTGTCGATGAAGGGTGTATATATTGAAGGATCAAACATCAGGCTTAATAGTCGTCATCTGAGTGGTGAGACTAAGGCCAACTTCCCAAGGCAGAAC
This sequence comes from Bombina bombina, assembly GCF_027579735.1. NCBI lineage: Eukaryota > Metazoa > Chordata > Amphibia > Anura > Bombinatoridae > Bombina > Bombina bombina. The sequence goes on from NC_069503.1 coordinate 1,122,413,221, forward strand.
TCCATTAAAGAAAAGAAAGATTCAGGGAACATTACCTGATGCTCGTGTGGCATCTCGTTAGAGTCCTGAGATATGGGGCAATAGCAGAGTTCGGAAGAAACAGGTGTTTAAGTCTCTCTGAAGGCAGTAGTTGCTGACACAGTGTACACCTTAGGAATCAGAGGAAGTCATGCTGAGCCAAGGTGATAATGGTCATAAGTCCAAAACACTGTCTAATTGCCCGCAGTGAGCATAGCAACGGGAAAATCACAACTGGTTGTCAAAGCATTTCTTCAACCCAACATATGCAAACAGTGGATGGAAAATGGCATTCTAAATATAAAATTATCATTCTACAAACCTCTCGTGTAGGTATAAACCAGATTAGATCATTATCAGCTCTCAGCGGTGGCATAATAAGTTAGAAAAACACTCCCTGCATTAAGTGCGGTTTAAAAATAGTGAAAAGCAAAACAAAGTTAACTAGGAAGAAAACAAAACAGTATCTTTGGTCTAGTCCCAGTATTGTATTCCATGGAATCTTATGATGAGGTGGTTGATGGGGTAGAGTTAACCCACTCCTTCGTTATGGGGCTTACATGGAAAACTAATATAAATAGACAGACCTGGGTCCAACAGTGTCCTCCAACTTGCATTCAGATCACTAGAGTTTGCATGGGTATCACAGAAGGCGCTCTGAAAAAGCACTTCGAAGGAGCCCTCAGAAGTAGAGTTGTTCCCAAACCAAGTGTTAGGTGACTGAGTGAGATGTATAGATCGGCAGTTTTTGCTGACATAAGGGTCATAAAAGGATCCGGTAGATGGCTGATGAGCCAGGGGCTCAATGGAGCGGCTGAACCAGTCAGGTCGTTCTGTGCAGCAGATCTCTAACTCCATCCCGGCAAAGCTAAACGAGGTTGCTGTTAATTTCCTCTGCGTTGCACTGAGATCGGTTGCACTGAGGAGGGCAGGAACATCCCTGGATTGTAGCCATCTTCTCACAGATGGTCGTGACCTGTCGGGTAATTCCTCAGTGCGTGAGGACTCTCTTTTCAAAAAGTTGAGGTAGGCATTTTCAGATATACTCTGTGGTTCTTTCGAAATGTTCCTGTCAGTGTGTATAATGCCAAGATTACTAGGCTGATCCTGTCTTGGTAGCACATCCAATCGGCCGCTATCCCTGATCTCCTCTCGGGTGTGATCATTTCGCTCATGCACCTGACTCACTTTGTATAGCGTCGGAGGGCTCTCTCCGTGGTGTGACTTCCCCATTGCTAGATCAATTAAGGTGCTGAATTCTCGGTGTAGTGAGGTAAAGTGGTCATCTAGCAGCTGCGCCACTTTTGTCTCCCATCTATCCAGGTACTCCATATGAAAGGCAAATTTAGCTTCAGTGTGGTATATATGGGGCCCAGATGATCAGACATTATAAACTGGCTTCTGACTTGTTACTGCGACAGCATGTCTTTCCAGAGGTTAGATATCGAAGTAGAAGAGTGAGGGCAGCGTGGTATTTCCCGGGATCAGGGCCTCAACAAGCAGCAGTGCTGTGTCATAGCTCCTACTCACCCAAAATTTTCAATCTTAGTGTCTCAGTAATCCCAGACATTTGTGGGTCAAGTAGTATGAGCTCAAAATATCTGATTTTATATATAAAGTTGCATTAGAGTGGAATATATAAGTTATACAAGCAGGAGCTCTTATGAAACACGTCTATTTTTCTCCAGTGTTAGCTCCGCCCCCTGGAATCCATATTTTTAAACATAATAAAATTCTAGGAATATTTAACCGTTAAGTTTAACTATCTTTGAGATCATAAAAAAACATCAGTAGACCATCATCATATGTGTAATAACCATCAGTAGATCTTTATCAGAAGTACATTAATTGGGCCAGGGCATTTGAATTATTTGTTTGCATTTGAAAGTGAAAGAAGGCAAACACTCGTGGCAGATGTATTCTTGTGAAAGTACAACACAATGAGATCTTAGTGTGTTGCACTTTCACAAGAATAATTCTGGCTTTGAAAATTGCCTTCATCTGAATGTCCATGCCTAGTAATGAAAATCAGTAGGCACTCATCAGAGGTGTATTAATCATGAGTAGACCCTCATCAGAGGTGTACTAACTATCAGTAGACCCTCATCAGAGGTGTAATAATCATCAATATGAAAAAAGTAAGTAAATGTCAAGACATTTAGGTGGCAAGCAATAGAGCAAATCAGAAGACCACCTAGAGTGGGCAACACATTTCCTATACTTTGTAGACAGAAGACCTATTGGATTTTCAAACTGCAGAGTTTGTTGCCACAAGGCAACCATCAGTAAACCCTCATCAGATGTGTAATAACCATCAGTAGACTCTCATCAGAGGTGTTATAACAATCAATAACCATCATCATAGGTGTAATAACCATCAGTAGACCCTCATCAGAGGTGTAATAACCATCAGTAGACACTGATCAGAGGTGTAATAACTATCAGTAGACCCTCATCATAGGTGTGATAACCATTAGTAGACACTCATCAGGGGTGTAATAACCATCAGTAGACACTCATCAGAGGTGTAATAACCATCAGTAGACCCTCATGATAGGTGTGATAACCATCAGTAGACACTCATCAGAGGTGTAATAACCATCAGTAGACCCTCATCATAGGTGTGATAACCATATGTGGACGTTCATCATAGGTGTAATAACCATCAGTAGACCATCATCAGAGGTGTAATAACCATCAGTAGACCCTCATCATAGGTGTGATAACCATATGTGGACTTTAATCATAGGTGTAATAATCATCAATAGACCCTTATCATAGGTGTGATAACCATCAGTAGACCCTCATTATATGTTTAATAATCATCAGTAGACCCTCATCTGATGTGTAATAACCATCAGCAGACCCTCATCATAGGTGTGATAACCATCAGTAGACCCTCATCATAGGTGTGATAACCATCAGTAGACCCTCATTATATGTGTAATAATCATCAGTAGATCCTAATCATAGGTGTGATAACCATCAGTAGATCCCCATCATAGGTGTAATATGTCAGGGGGTTTTCCCTGCTTTGTTTGCCAGGCGCTGCTGGCAGCCATTTTACTTACCTCTTACTGAATCTGGTGTAAAGTGTGTGATGCTGTTTATTTCCTGCACGCCCTCTTATGGCCAGACTGGTGTACATCATCAGCAGACCCCCATCATAGGTGTAATAATCATCAGTAGACACTAATCATAGGTGTAATAACCATCCGTAAATCTTAATCAGAGGTGTAATAACCATCAGTAGACCTCCATCAAAGGGGTATGCAGAGGGTGTCCATTACATGTTGAGTTGTATTGTTGTTACTTTCACACACACACACAATATATATATAAATATATATAAATGTGTGTGTGTGTATATATATATATATATATATATATATATATATATATATATATATATATATATTTAAAACACAGAACAGACAAGCACTCCAGTTTCCTGTGGAAATTGCCCGGGGTGCAACAAATATGCACAGTAGTAAGAGAGAGTGCACTTACTAGGACTTGTAAACAAAATGTATTCCATAGAAGTGAACGTTTTCGGGTGTTTAGCCCCTTCCTCAGACATACAGAAAACCAGGATAACTATATATATATACTGTATATATATTCTACAAATAATGCGCATCTACTAAACTTTAATTTACATATTTCTATAATGTTCAAGATCTTTGTATTTTAATCAAACATCTTTATTTTTAAATTATGTTTTTTTTCTTTTGTTTCTACTTAGAAGTCATTTGAATACGGATTACTGCACACACATAAATCATGCTAGTTTGCAGTATATTGCATCTTTCCCAAGTCCCATGGAGGGAGAACTGTATTACTCTATTCTGTAGGAAGAAAAACATAATTTATGTAAGAACTTACCTGATAAATTCATTTCTTTCATATTAACAAGAGTCCATGAGCTAGTGACGTATGGGATATACATTCCTACCAGGAGGGGCAAAGTTTCCCAAACCTTAAAATGCCTATAAATACACCCCTCACCACACCCACAAATCAGTTTAACGAATAGCCAAGAAGTGGGGTGATAAGAAAAAAAGTGCGAAGCATATAAAATAAGGAATTGGAATAATTGTGCTTTATACAAAAAAATCATAACCACCCCAAAAAAGGGTGGGCCTCATGGACTCTTGTTAATATGAAAGAAATGAATTTATCAGGTAAGTTCTTACATAAATTATGTTTTCTTTCATGTAATTAACAAGAGTCCATGAGCTAGTGACGTATGGGATAATGACTACCCAAGATGTGGATCTTTCCACACAAGAGTCACTAGAGAGGGAGGGATAAAATAAAGACAGCCAATTCCTGCTGAAAATAATCCACACCCAAAATAAAGTTTAACAAAAAACCTAAGCAGAAGATTCAAACTGAAACCGCTGCCTGAAGAACTTTTCTACCAAAAACTGCTTCAGAAGAAGAAAATACATCAAAATGGTAGAATTTAGTAAAAGTATGCAAAGAGGACCAAGTTGCTGCTTTGCAGATCTGGTCAACCGAAGCTTCATTCCTAAACGCCCAGGAAGTAGATACTGACCTAGTAGAATGAGCTGTAATTCTCTGAGGCGGAATTTTACCCGACTCAACATAGGCAAGATGAATTAAAGATTTCAACCAAGATGCCAAAGAAATGGCAGAAGCTTTCTGGCCTTTCCTAGAACCGGAAAAGATAACAAATAGACTAGAAGTCTTACAGAAAGATTTCGTAGCTTCCACATAATATTTCAAAGCTCTAACAACATCCAAAGAATGCAACGATTTCTCCTTAGAATTCTTAGGATTAGGACATAATGAAGGAACCACAATTTCTCTACTAATGTTGTTGATAATCCGCTTTGTTGAGATTATAGTCCAGGTCGGAAGAACAAAGAAGCCCCCTGAACTAAACGATGGTGATCTGTCCACCATGTCAGAGAGTGTCGTAAAATCGGTTTAAAGATATTAATTGAGATATCTTTGAGTAATCCCTGCACCATTGGTTCAGCATACAGAGCTGAAGAGGTCGCATGTGAAAACGAGCAAAGGAGATCGCATCTGATGCGGCAGTCCTAAGATCCAACATTTCCATGCATAAGGCTACCAAAGGGAATGATTGTGACTGAAGGTTTTGACAAGCTGATATCAATGTTAAACTTCTCTTGTCTGACAAGGACAGAGTCATAGACACTGAATTTATCTAGAAACCTAAAAAGGTTACCCTTGTCTGAGGAATCAATAAACTGATTGGTAAATTGATCCTCCAACCATGAACTTGAAGAAACAACACAAGTCGATTCGTATGAGATTCTTCGAAAATGAGAAGACTGAGCAAGTACCAAGATATCGTCCAAATAAGGAAATACCAAAACCCTATTCTCTGATTACAGAAAGAAGGGCACCGAGAACCTTTGAAAAAAATTCTTGGAACTGAGGCTAGACCAAATAGTAGAGCCACAAAACTGGTAATGCTTGTCTAAAAAGAGAATCTCAGACACTAAAAGTGATCTGGATGAATCGGAATATGCAGATACACATCCTGTAAATCTATTGTAGACATATAATGCCCTTGCTAAACAAAAGGCAGGATAGACCTACAGTAACCATCTTGAATGTTGGTATCCTAACATAACGATTCAATAATGATAGATCCATAACTGGTCTGAAGGAAATGACCTTCTTTGGTACAATGAAGAGATAAAATAAAACCCCAGCCCCTGTTCCAGAACTGGAACTGGCATAAATACTCCAGCCAATTCTAGATCTGAAACACATTTCAGAAATGCTGAGCCTTGCTGTGTCAATTGGGACACGGGAAAGAAAAGAATCTCTTAGCAGGAGGCCTTAACTTGAAGCCAATTCTGTACCTTCCTGAAACAATGTTTCTGAAACCAGAGATTAAGAACGGAATTGATCCAAATTTCTTTGAAAAAAACGTAATCTGCCCCATACCAGCTGAGCTGGAATAAGGGCCGCACCTTCATAGGTACTTAGGAGCTGGCTATAGGATTCTATAAGGCTTGGATATATTCCAAACTGGAAATAGTTTCCAAACTGATACCGCTCCTGAGGATGAAGGATCAGGCTTTTGTTCCTTGTTGTGAGGAAAGGAACGAAATGATTATTTACCCTGGAAAGAAAGGGAAAGCAAAGTTGACTTAGAAGACATGTCAGCATTCCAAGTTTAATCCATAAAGCTTTTCTAGCTAAAATAGCTAGAGACATATACCTGACATCAACTCTAATGATATCAAAAGATGGTATCACCAATAAAATTATTAGCATGTTATAGAATAATAATAATGCTATAAAATTATGATCTGTTACTTGTTGCGCTAAAGCTTCTAACCAAAAAGTTGAAGCTGCAGCAACATCCGCTAAAAATATAGCAGGTCTAAGAAGATTACCTGAATTTAAGTAAGCTTTTCTTAGAAAGGATTCAATTTTCCTATCTAAAAGGATCCTTAAATGAAGTACTATCTGCCATAGGAATAGTAGTACATTAGCAGGAGTAGAGATAGCCCCATAACCTTAGGGATTTTTGTCCCAACAAACTCTAATCTGTCAGATGGCACAGGATATAATTTGCTTAAACGTCTAGAAGGAGTAAATAAATTACCCAAATTATTCCATTCCCTGGAAATTACTTCAGAAATAGCATCAGGAAGATAAAACACTTCTGGAATAACTACAGGAGATTTAAAAACCTTATTTAAACGTTTACATTTAGTATCAAGAGGACCAGAATCCTCTATTTCTAATGCAAATAACACTTCTTTAAGTAAAGAACGAATAAATTCCATCTTGAACAAATATAAAGATTTATCAGCATCAACCTCTGAGACAGAAACCTCTGAACCAGAAGAACCATTATCAGTATCAGAATGATGATGTTCATTTAAAAATTCATCTGAAAAAAAGAGAAGTTTTAAAAGACTTTTATGTATACTAGAAGGAGAAATAACAGACATAGCCTTCTTAATGGATTTAAAAAATAAAATCTCTTATGTTATCAGGAACACTCTGAAAATTAGATGTTGACGGACAGCAACAGGTAATGTAACAGTACTAAAGGAAATTTTATCTGCATTAATAAGTTTGACATGACATGCAATACAAATAACAGCTGGAGAAACAGATACCAAAAGTTTATAGCAGACTTAGCTTGGTAGCTCCAGCACTGTGCAGTGATTTTCCTGTAGTAACTTCTGACTCAGTTGCAACGTGGAACATCTTGCAATATGTAAAAGAAAAAAACAACATATAAAGCAAAATTGATCAAATTCCTTAAATGACAGTTTCAGGAATGGGAAAAAAATGCCAGTGAACAAGCTTCTAGCAACCAGAAGCAATAAATAATGAGACTTAAATAATGTGGAGACAAAAATGACGCCCATATTTTTTAGCGCCAAAAAAGACGCCCACATTATTTGGCGCCTAAATGCTTTAGGCGCCAAAAATTACGCCACATCCGGAACGCCGACATCTTTGACGCAAAATAACGTCAAAAAATGACGCAACTTCCGGCGACACGTATGACGCCGGAAACGGAAAAGAATTTTTGCGCCAAAAAAGTCCGCGCCAAGAATGACGCAATAAAATGAAGCATTTTCAGCCCCCGCGAGCCTAACAGCCCACAGGGAAAAAAGTCAAATTTTTGAGGTAAGAAAAAATATGATAATTCAATGCATAATCCCAAATATGAAACTGACTGTCTGGAAATAAGGAAAGTTGAACATTCTGAGTCAAGGCAAATAAATGTTTGAATACATATATTTAGAACTTTATAAATAAAGTGCCCAACCATAGCTTAGAGTGTCACAGAAAATAAGACTTACTTACCCCAGGACACTCATCTACATGTTTGTAGAAAGCCAAACCAGTACTGAAACGAGAATCAGTAGAGGAAATGGTAAATATAAGAGTATATCGTCGATCTGAAAAGGGAGGTAAGAGATGAATCTCTACGACCGATAACAGAGAACCTTATGAAATAGACCCCGTAGAAGGAGATCACTGCATTCAATAGGCAATACTCTCTTCACATCCCTCTGACATTCACTGCACGCTGAGAGGAAAACCGGGCTCCAACTTGCTGCGGAGCGCATATCAACGTAGAATCTAGCACAAACTTACTTCACCACCTCCCTTGGAGGCAAAGTTTGTAAAACTGATTTGTGGGTGTGGTGAGGGGTGTATTTATAGGCATTTTAAGGTTTGGGAAACTTTGCCCCTCCTGGTAGGAATGTATATCCCATACGTCACTAGCTCATGGACTCTTGTTAATTACATGAAAGAAAAGGTGCTTGTAAATAACAGCAGCAGCTGTGAACTGTCATCACTTAAACAAATACATGTTTTATTTGCATATATTTCCCACCAGTCTCAGTGGTAAGCAGGAATACGCTTATTGAGATGTCTACTTTTGATTAAATAGCTTTGTAACTTCTATCTCTGTGCTTACAAAATTCTATATTTAAATTGTGTTTCAAGCTCAACTTTAGTGGTTTATTTATTCCTAGCTCTTGGTTAGACGACTACTGAGACCAAAGTCATACTATACTGTATGCATTTGTGGTGGGATCACAAGGTTTTTGCAGGAAGAAAAATTAAAACACAAAAATGATCTATATATTCCATGATATTTAAACAGTTTTTACTTAAACATAAACAAAATAAGAATTTACACAAGGTAATATGCTACTATCTGCCACAAATAAATAAGAATATTTGAAGTTCAATGTTTACTAAAAGGATAACAGAAAATGCCCAAATAGGCATTTAAATACTCAGGAGGAACATTCTTTGTATATTTCAAAATAAATATTTATTCATAAACTATTCGGGGAGGAAGTTAGTATTTCGAAAAAGCAGTACATTTTTAAAAGAAAACAAACATAATCTTCATTAGTATCCTTTCTATTTTTTATATCGCTAACACTCAACTTTAGTGTAGTTCCCAACCTCTGTTGTGGAAAAACACAAAAAAAATATGCTTACCAAATAAAATGCTAGATTACAAGTGAAGCACTAATTATCAAGCACCCGCAAATGGGCAAATTTGCCAGTTTGCGAGCATGCAATAATTAACTAGCCATTGCAAGTGGCTGGTTATTGTTACTGTGAGCTCGTGGTAGCAATTAGCTCTCAAAAAATTAAAGGGACAGTCTACACCAGAATTGTTATTGTTTAAAAATATAGATAATCCCTTTATTACCCACTCCCTAGTTTTGCACAACCAACACAGTTATATACACTTTTTACCTCTGTGATTACCTTGTATCTAAGCCTCTGCAAACTGCCCCCTTATTTCAGTTCTTTTGAAAGACATCCATTTTAGCCAATCAGAGCTGGCTCACTGGAACTCCATGTGCGTGAGCACAGTGTTATCTATATGACACACATGAACTAACACCCTCTAGTGGTGAAAAACTGTTGAAATGCCCTAAAAGAAGAGGTGGCCTTCAAGGGCTTAGAAATTAGCATATGACCCTCCTATATTTAGCTTTCAACTAAGAATACCAAGAGAACAAAGCAAAATTGGTGATAAAAGTAAATTGGAAAATTGTTTAAAATTACATTCTCTATCTGAATGATGAAAGTTTATTTTGGACTAGACTGTCCCTTTAAACAGAAATCTGATCTATGGTTAATTTTCTAAAAGGGCCTCAAATGCCCTCAAAATAGAAGGCTTAGTAGTTTTTCATTAAAAATATTGCATTTTTTTAATTAAAAACAACAGCACTAGGCAGCTTTTGGTGTCTTAAATTGGTGGGAGTGGGGTGTTAAAAACAAAACAGCACTAAAAAGTGCCTTTACATTGCGGTCTATGGGAACTGTGTGTTCCCTGTAAATATAAATGTATATGCTTATATACATATACATTTGTTTGTTAATATTTGTATAAACACATAACAAATATATACATACTGTACATATTTACAAATGTGCTGTCAGCGCTGTGCTACTTACCCCCTTTGCCATCTCTGACGGCATCAGTACAATGCTCAAATTGGAGTTTATGGAAGCGCACTACTTGTAATACTAGCACGCATTAATGTGAGCTAGTATTACACAGTGGAGAGCAAATATCACTTTCATGAAAACGATATATAGCGCTCCACTTGTAATCTGGCCCAAATTTATTAATTTAATTTTGACAGACTTGCATTTAAGGCAATTTGTGCTGAGCGTGAGCACAATGTTATCTATATGACACACATGAACTAACACCCGCTAGCTGTGAACAACTGTCAGCTGTTTAATAATAAAGATTATTATTATTGAAATAATAATAATAACAAAAATAAAAATTTGGAAAATAGCTTTAAAGAGAGCTACTGGCACAGGATGAAAAACAATACCATTGTGAGTTGTTACCTGGCTACTGTAGTTAAATGATTTTAGTGAGGAACCCAAAGTTTGCAAAAAAGTAAAAAAAATTTTTATATGTGATCACATTTGGTGGCCAAACAGTGGCATCATATTTACTTTAACTACTTTAAAAAAACAAAAAAAAAATTCCAGTGTAAAAACAAACAAATGAGGGTAAAATGGAATGATAGCGAAAATGCTACACATTCTCTGGTACATTGGGCAAGTTTTTCTGTGAATTTCCCATTAGCGAAGGAGTAAATGTCCCTTTAAGGGAAAGTGAGTCAGAAACATTGCTGTGTTGATTAATAAATCATCAGAGCTTTTGAATAATAAATGGTGCTGTGAATAACTGTCTACTGTGTTATCTGTAAGACACCCAAGTAGTGAATGATCTGGCCAAAAAGACTTAAAAGGGACAGTCAACACCAGAATTTGTGTTGTTTAAATAGAAAGATAATCCCTTTATTACCCATTCCCCAGTTTAGCATAACCAACCAGTTATAGAAATATACTTTTTACCTCTGTGATTACCTTGTATCTAAGCCTCTGCAGACTGCCCCCTTATTTCAGTCTGTTTGACAGACTTGCATTTAAGCCAATCAGTGCTCACTCCAGGGTAACTTCAAGTGCATGACCTCAATTTTATCTATATGAAACACATGAACTAATGCCCTCTAGTGGTCAAAATGCATTCAGATTAGAGGCAGCCTTTTACGGTCTAAGAAATTAGCATATGAACCTCATAGAATTAGCTTTCAAGCAAGAATACCAAGAGAACAAAGCAAAATTGGTGATTAAAGTACATTGGAAAGTTGTTTAAGATTACATTCCCTATTTAAATCATGAAAGTTTTTTTTGGACTTGACTGTCCCTTTAAAAAATATTTACATAGAGCACTAAGCTTGACTTTTTCATGTAACTTCAGTAACTGTAGCTACATAGTACAGCTGGGAGATCCATCAGGCTGCTTATGACATTAATTAAAGTGAGATCTCACACTAACAGTTTGGTTGTAACTGTACACTTTTCTCTAGGATATACAGGTAGGGTGTAATATAGTATGCAATAAAATGTAATCTTTATTCACTTCAGACTTTAGATTTAAACAATGTATGTGACAGTACATTTAGGAATAATTGATTTTATTTAATCGGCAGAGTTTTTCAATTCCAGTCTTCAGGGCACATTAATAGTCTATATTTTCATGGTATCTGAACTAGAGCACAGGTGAAATAATCTGCTGATGGGTCAGAGGAGGTTAGTAACCATGGTTATTGATCATCTGATTATTTCACCTTAGTTCTAGTTCAGATATCTTGAAAGCCTGTTATTCTTCCCTGAAGACTGGAATTGAAAACCACTGTAATGGAAGGTTATGCTATGTAAAATAGGTGATAATTGACTGAGCAAAAGCATTTGCTGTGCATGCTGAATAATGTTCACAGTCCTTATCTAGTTGTAAAGTGTTTCATGCTGATTTTTCTGCAATTGCTATGCTTGCAATGTCTTAAAATAAATGTCCTACATCTCAAATGTACATGACTTATCTTTGAAATATGTCACCATATTTAACCTGAAAAATGAAAAGCAACCAATTGGCACAGTGTCTGATTAAAGATTGGAGTCTAGAAGTAAGTAACCTTGGTGCTACCCCTTATATACTGTTCAATTATAAGGGAGGGGGAGAGAGTTGGGAAATAGAGGGGATATTGGCACTCAAACTCCTATTGTTGTGACCTACTATATTAAAACAGTTAGTACTAAGTGTCTTATTCAGGTATTAAAACATATACATTTTATTAGTATTAATTAAAAGTGATAAAGACCACCGATATCCACACCAATTATAAAATATATAAGATAATTGAAAACCAATGTTGAATTGTTTAACAAACACTCCTTACAACGTACTAAAGCCTTAGGGTGAAAGCTCCCCTGTGTTCCTGGCCGATAACCGGATATTTCGTCTTCAGATGACAGAGGCAAACCCCCAAGGCTTATGATGTACGTCAACCAAGTAAGGGTGAAAAACGAAAGAATAAAGGGAGTTCTAGGAACCTCACAAACGCATTTCGGCTGTTGAGCTGGCCTTTTTCAATGTATATAGGTTCAGAATATCAAGCCGAATGTCCAATAGTGATGTCCGGTTCATGAACGAATCGTTCATTTGAACCGGATCTTTTCACTGAACTGAATGAATCAGTTCACCAGACTGAACTGATTCGTTTGAAACAGTTCAGTTCCTGAGTCATCAGCAGCCCTGGTAATACGATCCTACAGTGAGTTCTGCTCTGCTAACTCCTCCTTTAATGAATCACACAGCAGAATCTCACTCTAGGATCATATTACCAGTGTTGTTAGTGACTCAAGAAGTGAACTGTTTGCAAACGAATCAGTGTGCTGTTAACTAACTCCTTTGCAATGAATCAGTTAACAGTACACGATTCGGTACACTGATACAAATGCACTTTCTTTTATTCCAACTGAACTGATCAACGTATGCTGCTGTACATACATACTATTGCTATTTACCCTCCCTCTCCCTTCCCAGTTTATAACATAACAGTGCGGGGCTATTTAAACAATAATTAAAATATAATAATGGTTTTACCCTCCCTCTCCCCAGTGCTTGCTATTTATAACAGTGCCTGAAGCACTTAGTCTGAAGTTTATTTTTGTTTTTTAAACCATACAGCGTGGGGCTGTGTAAACAATAATAAACATATAAAAGACTGGTAATGTTACCGGCCTGCCTGAATAAGATTACCAGTCTTTTATATGTTTATTATTGTTTACACAGCCCCACGCTGTATGGTTTAAAAACAAAATTAAACTTCAGACTAAGTGCTTCAATGCTCCGTGTTCAGTGCAGTCCAGGACTCAGGAGGAGTCAGATTGTTACACAGTTACTCAGGAGTTATGCATTTAAACGATTCAGGAAGAATCGGATTTGCGAGTCAGCAGGCAGAGCATCAGTAAGACACGAATCTGCAGCTCTGTGTCACATGTCCAGTAGGTGAACTGATGAATCGGTTCATGAACCGGTTCACTTTAACGAACGGTCCGAAATGAACCGATTCATCTAAATGAATCGAACTTCACATCTCTAATGTCCAAAGCGGCTTCTTTATAAACCATCTCTCTCCGTATCAGAGCCAATCAATAGCGTGTGTCAGACACACCCCTCTCACTAACCTATCTTAATCTGCGGTAAAAAGAAAACTCCCTCCTTTTACGTGGCGGTGTACCATTTGATGGAAGTCTCATGGCATAGTATAATCACGCCTACTTCAATCACGCCCCATTGTCAAACATACTTAGTTTATGAAGCATAATGCAAAACATCATCATGCCGCAATATAGCGTTGTTTACCATATTGTGTAACCACAACCTGACCTAGCCTATAGCTATAAGTAGATCGTATGACTATCGCCATTCTAAGTAATACAGAGGAGAACAGTTCTATTACGACTCTCATTGCATTCTTTATTTATTATTTTTAATAGCAAGGGCTGTCAGTACTTATGAACTGTAATTATGTCAAACTTTATGCGGTATAGACAATGGTTACTTTGTGATGTAATGCAAATCTGTTGCATGTCCTCAGCACTATGCGTGTGACTAAACATGTCACCAGTATGTAAAGTCTTTAGACAGACGTGTCAGTACTGTACAGGAGATTATTATTATTATTAGAGCGCATATTAAGGGTGAGAGATATAAACTAATTATACTCATGTATATTATACTATATGTATATACATATACTAATTCTTAATTATTAAGAATTAGTATATGTATATACATTTTATGATAATCTGTGAGTGCACATCATAATTAATAGAGTACTTGACTCTACTTCCGATATCCCACACATATCCGAGCTGAGTATAATTAGTTTATATCTCTCACCCTTAATATGCGCTCTAATAATAATAATAATCTCCTGTACGGTACTGACACGTCTGTCTAAAGACTTTACATACTGGTGACATGTTTAGGTGGAATGGCTTTGTGCGCTGGAAATTTATTTGAATGAAAAATAATTAATATTTAATAAAAAAATAAATAAAAAAAAGATAGAGGGGAGGAAGACAAACAGTGATGTAAGTCCACCTGAAGGAATTAGGAAAACTACTACAACGAGACAGGTAAAGGGAAGAAAATAAATTAAATATAAGAGAGAATTTTTGTTTTTAAGATTTTCTTTTTTTACATACTTTAATTCCACTATTTCAAGCCAAGACTATATCAACCTCTGCTGGCTTTAGAATGGAAGCATCTTCCACTGAGCAATGCGCCGGGTGGGAGGAGTTAAAAATACAATCTAGCTACGCAAGTTGTGCAGTACTACCCAACGTGCGTAGGGAGATTGTAATTTAACTCCTCTGTTGGTTTTTACTGATGTCTAGCCAGGCACTGTAGGGAGTTGCAGCGTGACGGTGGTGACACCATCAAAGGAGATTAATTGCTGCTTGATGGTGTCAAGGACTACCATCATCTTCTCATGGACCACCAGTGGTCCACGGAACACTGGTTGGCGACCGCTGTTCTAATGCATGTTTTATCCCCTCTAGACATTGCCATATTTGCACTACCTACTAATGTTCATTGGCTGATATGTACTAGTCATTAATGTTCATTGGCTGATAGGCACTAGCTACTAATGTTCATTGGCTGATATGTACTAGTCATTAATGTTCATTGGCTGATAGGCACTAGCTACTAATGTTCATGGGTTGATAGATACTACCTACTAATGTTCATTGGCTGATAGGCACTAGGCATTAATGTTTATTGGCTGATGGGCACAAGCTACTAATGTTTATTGGCTGATAGTCTCGACCTACTAATCTTATTGGCTGATAAGTACTAACTACTAATGCATTGTTTGAAAGGCATTCCTTGCTAATGTTCATGAAAATATAATTTTAACGCTCATTTGTTGATAGTACTTCCTGCTAATGCTTAAGGCTCAATTTCATTTCTTGATTCAGAGTGTAAAATAAAAAAATACAAAATACTATTATCAAATTTACCTTGATCTCTTGTTATCCTTTATTAAAAAGCAGGTAGGTAGGCTCACATGTCTGGCGCACTATATAGCAAAAGTTTTTTTTTAAAGAATGCATTTAAAAGTGTTATACATTTGAAAGATCACTATATGGCAGAAGTTTTGCTGTTATATAGTGCTCCACACATGCATGCTACCTATCTAGGTATACTCTTCAACAAAGAATACAAAGAGAAAAATAAAGAAAATGTGATAACAGAAATTCATTTTTTTTTTTCAATTGTATTCTCTATCTGAATCATAATTTTTTTTTGTAGGGTTTATGTTAAATACCAGTTGGAGGTACCTATAAACCACTGGTTTTCAAACCTGTCCCGGGCCTCCCCAACAGGCCAGGTTTTGGGAATACATTGGATGAGAGCTTGTAAAATAACCTTTACTAATCAGCTAATTTTTTCACCCGTGCTCCAGGTCAGATATCCTCAAAATATGGCCTGTTAGGGAGTAGGATGTGCACAACTAATACTAGTCTATTAATTAAATTTATACACTTTTTATTCCTTCAGGAAATAAAATAAAATATCAACATGCTCATATACTGTTCTTTAATATGAATGATAGAATATTTTACAATATTCCTTTAAAGTTTCTCAATCTTATATTAATAAAGAAAAATAGTTTATATTGTAAAATAAATATATTTGTCTTAATATTAATCGTCTAATGAAAATTATATTAAAAAAATATCGACCATAATTAGAAAAAAAATGAGAAAAATAGAAAGGTGTCTAAAAAAAATATAATGAGCTAATAATGATGGTTATTTGTAAAGAAAAAGATAAGCTGGTATTTTATTGCTTTTGTTCAATTTTTCAGTCCTAGCTCCAGTGAATACTTCTTTTTAAAGTATTAAGAACCTGTATTTTTAATTATAAAACGTATGAGATCAGACTTCATTGTGATAAATATGTAAATGATTCTATAGTACCTTATATTAGATTATAGTTTTTAATGATTTCTTGTATTCCCCTCTCATATCTTCTGGAGATAAAAAATAAATAGCTGTCCTCTTCCAACGTAACATAGAATTAGCTATTGTCAAGAGTATAATTGAAATTACTTGCTGTTTCTTTTTTCTTTACCTATAACAAAAATCTATCATAAATGAACACAGCATTTATGAATATTTTACAATTTTTGCTTTATTTGTAAAATATTCTTTACATATTTGAATAATTTCATTTAGCTGTTATATCATAGACTAAGTCTTTGCCTAAACAATCATTGGGATATTAGCAACATATAAATAATCTGTACATTACAAATGCACACAGACCTCTGAGTTTCATACATTCAATCAATATAGAAAGAATATACTATTTACTTGTTTATACTTATACCTTGTACATACTTTTTGTTTTACATTTATTTAAATTGTTCCTTTTTTACTGTTATGTTTTTTTTTTTATACTTTATGTTGTTCATCTCATTTAATATTTCCCTTAGGGATTTGTTTTGAAATGTTATGAGAATTCACAGGGAAAAAACATTGCATAGCTTTCTATTTGGTTTAACAGATTCTATCCCATTATAATGCATCTGAAAATACCATGATAACCTATGTATCTGTCAAGGGAACACATGTCTTGTTTTTGTTTGGTGATGATATGCCGGAGCAATACACAGAACACAGGAACAGGCCAGAGGGTCAAAATCAGGAATTGATCCAAATAAGTCTCTCAGCAATGAATATAGCTTTAAGTAAATCCAGTAAAAGGCCGAGGTCATATATCATAACGACAGTCCATCAGCAAAGTACAAATAGGGGTAAGGCAATACCAGAGTCCAGTGAACTAGCCAGAGTCAAAACACAGCATTCAGTTCTTAATCCAAATATCACAACAAATGGGATAAAGCAAGGGAAGAATCCAGAAAGGTTAGCCAGGTTCAGGAATCCAAATTCAGAAAGGTAGACAGTATACATTACAAATGCTAAGAAACAGGTCCCGAGTACACAAATGTCTGAGCACTGAGTGCAAACAACATGGAGGATTTAAAGAGACAGGTTCCACCCCTAATGTTTTAACATTAAGTGCAAACAACGTGTAGGATTTAAAGTAACATGTTCCTGCAACAGAGAAAGGGCAGCAAGTAAAGGATCCCTCTTAGAAGCAACCACTGGGTGCATTCAGAAGTTGGATGATCAGGATGTCCATCATGTAATTTTTGTACTAAAATTGGGGCATGTACATGGATAGCGGGCTCCCAAGTTCTTTCCTCTGGTCCAAAGCCTTTCCATTAAACTAAATATTCTAATCTTCCCCATCTTCTGCGAGAATCTAAAATGCAGTCCACCTCATATTCTTCTAAACCATTTACAAAAACGAAAGGTGGTGGAGTGTCAATTGAAGAGGATTGTGTCATGAACCAAGCCTTCAGACTAAAAAGAAAAAGAAAAGGTCTGGGAGGTATTCTGCTCAAAATGTGTGTGCAGGGATTTGAACCCATGGCTCTGTGTTTACTACTCCTGTTTGCTTGTGTGTTGACTGAGCCACAGTCAGTTCTAGCAGTTTGGGGATTTCAAATGCAATAAGATGGAATTTAAAAAATCTGCCAAATGAGTATTTGTCTTACTTGTAATTACACCTGTGCAAAACACAGGTGCTCACAATTTTGGATTTACTCAGAACCAATCCTGTGCAAAACCTCTCTATTTAAGGCTGACTGTTAGGATGCACATAGTTTTCACATTGTTTCTGTTTTGGCACAAGCCAGAACCTGTTTCCTATACTTCAGTACCTATTTGGAGGAAGAGTTAATCTTTGAATTTGCTACAAGTTTGTTTCCTGCCTTGTGCAATTCCTGCACTTCAGTTATTACCAGGAGAAAGACTTTACCTTTTGAATCTGCATCTTTGCTTACTTGTTTGTTCCTTTCCACATCTGGCATATGTGGACACAACATACCTGAATAGTAAATATTCAAAATACCCTGAGACAGAACATGACAGATTGATTCCAGGGTTTCAATAAAGAAACAAAGACAGGATGTGGTCTACAAGAATCTGGTTAAGCAAGTTGTACTGTGACTGGATTAATGATTTGTGAAATTTGGAAATGACCTACAGTATCTCACAAAAGTGAGTACACCCCTTACATTTTTGTAAATATTTTATTATATCTTTTCATGTGACAACTCTGAAGAAATTATACTTTGCTACAATGTAAAGTGGTGAGTGTACAGCCTGAATTTGCTGTCCCTTCAAAATAACTCAACACACAGCCATTAATGTCTAAACCGTTGGCAACAAAAGTGAGTACACCCCTAAGTGGAAATGTCCAAATTGGGCCCAAAGTGTCAATATTTTGTGTGACCACCATTATTTTCCAGCACTGCCTTAACCCTCTTGGGCATGGTGTTCACCAGAGCTTCACAGGTTGCCACTGGAGTCCTCTTCCACTCCTCCATGACGACATCATGGAGCTGGTGGATGTTAGTCCCACACCTTCCATTTGAGGGTGCCCCACAGATGCTCAATAGGGTTTAGGTCCATCACCTTTACCCTCAGCTTCCTTAGCAAGGCAGTGGTCGTCTTGGAGGTGTGTTTGGGGTTGTTATCATGTTGGAATACTGCCCTGCAGCCCAGTCTCTGAAGCTCTGCTTCAGTATGTCACAGTACATGTTAGCATTCATGGTCCCCTCAATGAACTGTAGCTCCCCAGTGCTGGCAGCACTTATGCAGGCCCAGACCATGATACTCCCACCACCAAGCTTGACTGTCTGCAAGACACACTTGTCTTTGTAATCCTCACCTGGTTGCCACCACACATGCTTGACACCATCTGAACCAAATAAGTTTATCTTGGTCTCATTGGACCACAGGAAATGGTTCAGTAATCCATGTCCTTAGTCTGCTTGTCTTCAGCAAAATGTTTGCGGGCTTTCTTGTGCATCATCTTTAGAAGAGGCTTCCTTCTGGGACGACAGCCATGCAGACCAATTTGATGCAGTGGGCGGTGTATGGTCTGAGCACTGACAGGCTGACCCCCCACCCCTTCAACCTCTGCAGCAATGCTGACAGCACTTATACGTCTATTTCCCAAAGACAACCACTGGATATGATGCTGAGCATGTGCACTCAACTTCTTTGGTCGACCATGGCGAGGCCTGTTCTGAGTGGAACCTGTCCTGTGAAACCACTGTATGGTCTTGTCCACCGTGCTGCAGCTCAGTTTTAGGGTCTTGGCAATGTTCTTATAGCCTACGCCATCTTTATGTACAGCAACAATTCTTTTTTTCAGATCCTCAGACAGTTCTTTGCCATGAGGTCCCATGTTAAACTTTCAGTAACCAGTATGAGTGTGAGAGCGATAACAGCAAATTTAACACACCTGCTCCCCATTCACACTTGAAACCTTGTAACACTAATAAGTCGCATGACACCGGGGAGGGAAAATGGCTAATTGGGCCCAATTTGGACATTTCTACTTAGGGGTGTATTCATTTTTGTTGCCAACGGTTTAGACATTAATGGCTGTGTGTTGAGTTATTTTGAGGGGACAGAAAATGTACACTGTTATACAGGCTGTACACTCGCTACCTTACATTGTAGCAAAGTGTAATTTCTTCAGTGTTGTCACATGAAAAGATATAATAAAATATTTACAAAAATGTGAGGGGTGTACTCACTTTTGTGAGATACTGTATGTATTTGGGTCCCAACTTCTTTGATTGGCAGAATAACTTTTGGGTGAATAGCCATACTTAATCCCCACATTGATATGTTGGGACAGAAATTATCTTCCTATAAACTTGTTGTTTATACCTCTCCTGAGAAATAAGTAATGTCTGTCTAAGAAGTTGAAAAATATTTTGCAGTTGTTGAATTTGAGTATTGAGTTAAGTAACAAGTGATTCTCTTGGTTGACCAGGTAATGTTGAAGGATGGAATCCATAGCAAGCAAAAAATGGTGTCATTTTACTGGATTGAATAATCTGGTTGTTATAGGCAAATTCTGCCATTGATAAAAGGGAAAGCCAATCATCCTGATTGTAGGACTAATAATTGATTGGTGCATTTTATTTTATTTGCCCATTAGAATGTGGATGGTAGGCAGATGACAATGCTTGAGTAATTTTGAGGCTTTTACAGAAGGATTCCCAGAAGTGTGAGGTAAATTTTGTGTCCCTATTAGAAATAATAGTTTTAGGTAATCTATGAAGGTGAAATACTTCTTATAGGAATAACGTATCAGTGGTACGTGCATTGGGTAGACCGACAGCTGGAATAAAATATGCCTTTTTAGAGAAACTAATATATCCAATATTATGCTGTCCCTTTCACAAGCTGGTGAATACATAATACAGTTGATTGCCACATCACTCCTAGGGCAGCATTATTACACTGTGAATGCAGCAGTTTCCGTGCGAGCCATAAGTCTCGCTGGAAACATAATTTAAGAAGCAGCGGTGATAGAAATAAGTGAACCCCACAAACCATTGTATAGTTTTTTGGTTGTGGGAGTAGGCCAATCTCTAAAGGCTTGGATTTTTTTGGGGTCCATACTGACTTGACCAGGAGAAAGGCTCTAACCTTAAAATTCAATGGAAGAGGTCTCAAATTGGAACTTTTCCTATTTAGCATATAGTTGGTATTGCCTCAATCATAGAAGTACTGTACAAACGTGTTGTTCATGTTCTTGCAATGTCTTGAAGTAAATCAGAATATTGTCCAAATAAACTACAAGGAATATGTCTAGTAGATCCCAGAAGACATCAGTATGGAAGTGCGGAAAAGTTGCAGGAGCATTTAAGGCCAAATGGGATGACTAGGTATTCAAAGTGGCCATAGTGGAAGCGAAATGCAGTCTTCCACTCATGGCCTTCCTTAATTCTAACAAGGTTTTGGCTTAATTTAAGTAAATATGCAGGCATCTCTGACTCTATCCAGGAGTTCAGTTATGAGAGGAAGTGGGTATCTATTAACTGCACCAGCAGGGGACTTAAATGGTATTTCCACAAGATTCTCCTCAATGTATTCCTTGAGATGTTGCAGCTCAGGACCTGAAAGTGGGTATATATGTCCAAATGGTATCTTAGCTCCAGGTAGAAAATCAATAGGACAATCATACTCCCTTCTAGGAGGTAATTGATCTGCTCCCTTCTTGGCAAAAACATCAGCAAACTCTTTATATTTTGCAGGACACAAGAATGCAGCTTCAGTAATAGCAAATATGGATTTCTTGGACGTAGAAGGAACACAAGTAGAGCATTAATCAGGTATGAAAGTAAAAGAGCCAGTTTTCCAATTAATTGTGGGTTATGAACTCTCAGCCATGGCAGCCCTAAAATAAGTGGTATCAAAGGAGAGGGCAGAAGATCAAAGTGTAATGCATTCCAGTGTTTATTTCCAATATCCATAGTTAACAATATAGTGACAGGTTTAGAATTCATTCATCCACAGTGTGAATACTGCCCTTTCTAATCCCAAAAGTGTGAGTCTGAAAAAAACCCCAAAGATATTAAGAGCACAATTACATAAAAAAGAAAAGCACTCTATCAGGAACGAACAACGGCTCAATAGCTTGTTCTATGGTCATTTTTCACATGGGAGCAGCCTCTTTTAGCCCATCAGTGCTTTCCCTTGGTCAGAAGTGGATTGCTTGGTATTTCAGGGATAGATGTGTTCATTTTTTTGGCCAACATAAAGTGCAATCACTAAAGTCATTGTTGTACAAGATTCGTAAGGGCGATTTTCTTGCTATCTGTTCGTACCTGATCTGAACTTTTTTCCAATACGGATATTTTGTTATTGCTTGGAATGTGATTACTCAGGATTTAAAAAAACACGTATTGGGAGACAAAAAAAGTCAATAGACTGGATCGGAAAGATCGTGAATGCTCCAAAGTTACTATTTGCCTACATAGATTTTCTTTTCAACAAAGTATACCAAAAGAACAAAGCAAATTTGCAAATAGAAGTAAAGTGGAAAGTTTTTAAAAAGACATGTTTTATCTAGATCATGAAAACATTTTGACTTTACTGTCCCTTTAGCCTTTAATTGCTGAGCCATTTCCACCACAGTGCTGAACTGTTTTGATGTTTCTAGATGCTACACACATTTAACCCATACTGTAGGCCTTTTCAGTGAGAAACCAGCACACATTATATATTGGGTTTTTTTCCCCAGCTGATCCACAAAATTCACACTATACCATTATTTATATATTAATGCACCTGACAAATGTGCAATTAACAGTGTAAAAAATGCATATTTGTATTAAAATGTTAATAAGTAACGGCTAGATTATTTTGCGGTAAGAGCTGCTCGGTGATAACTTGCAAGTTATTGTCACCGCTCACCTCCCTATAGCGCTGCTATTACAGGTTTGCAAAAACCCTGCGTTAGCAGGCAATATTGCAGCATAAAGCAAAATTGAGCTCCATACCGCACTCCAAGACCAACGCTGCTTTGAGCTGGTTGTACATGCTTGTGCACAATTTCCCCATAGACATCAATGGGGAGAGCCAGCTAAAAAAAAAGCCTAACAGCTGCAATAAAGGAGCATAAAGCTCCGTAAAGCAGCCCCATTGATTCCTATGGGGAAATAAAATTTATGTTTACACCTAACACCCTAACATAAACCCTGAGTCTAAACACCCCTAATCTGCTTCCCCCGACATAGCCGACACCTACATTACACTTATTAACCCCTAATCTGCCGCCCCCAATGTCGCCGCCAGCTACCTACACTTATTAACCCCTAATCTGCCGCCCCCAATGTCGCCGCCACCTACATTACAGTTATTAACCCCTAATCTGCCGCCCCCAATGTTGCTGCCACTATACTAAAGTTATTAACCCCTAACCCTAAGTCTAACCCTAACACCCACTAACTTTAATGTAATTAAAATAAATCTAAATAAAAATCACTATCATTAACTAAATACTTCCTATTTAAAACTAAATACCTGTAAAATAAACCCTAAGCTAGCTACAATAACTAATAGTCATATTGTAGCTATCTTAGTTTTTATTTTTATTTCACAGGCAAGTTTGTATTTATTTTAACTAGGTAGACTAGTTATTAAATAGTTATTAACTATTTACTAACTACCTAGTTAAAATAAATACAAGTTTTCCTGTAAAATAAAATCTAACCTGTTTTACACTAACACCTAACCTTACACTACAATTAAATAAATTACATTAATTAAATACAATTAACTAAATTACAAAAAAAAAAAAACACTAAAGTACACAAAATAAAAAAGAAATTATCAAATATTTAAACTAATTACACCTAATCTAATAGCCCTATCAAAATAAAAAAGCCCGTCCAAAATTAAAAAAAAACCCTAGCCTAAACTAAACTGCCAATAGCCCTTAAAAGGGCCTTTTGTGGGGCAAAGAAATCAGCTCTTTTACCTGTAAATTTTTTTACAAACAACCCCCCAATAGTAAAACCCACCACCCACACATCAGTTAGAGTGATATACATATTTTATTTTATATGGTATTTTAGAATCTGAGTATATTGTATTATGTCCAGATATTTGTATATGGTATTATTTTATCTCTATACTGTTTTATTTTTATTTTTATACTGTTTTATTGGCTACCACTATGGTATATATCATATTGCAACACTTGGCTTTGACACATCTTTTACTTTGTTTTAAGTACAAACCAAAGGTGGATACAAACTTTCCACGCATTCTATTTGCATGGTACATCATTGCTTTCATCAGACCGATTAGAGACATACATTGGTTAGGAGGCATTTATAGCCGGATGTTCGAATGTGAATACAGACTGCTCAAACTCTTGAGAAAGTTGGGTTGGATCCCGACGAAACGCGTAGAGGAATTAGCCAGCCAGTCTTCCTTACACTCCCTCAGACGCCTTGTCGATGTGAAGCAACTTTCAGCCTCTCATTTCAAATAGCGATCCGGAAGCATTTGGAACTTTACAAGCAATTATATTTATTTGTACTCTTTGTAAGTTTATCATTCATTCCTACATGTATTTCAACTCTTGAATCTGCTTTATCGTATTTGTATTTGTCTAATATCGGTTTCATTTCATTCTCACCCAATATATGTATATATATATTTTTATTTATATTGCCAAGGAATTTCTTTTTGAGAGAAGCGCAACCTCTATATTTTTTCTAGCCTCTTGATTGGCTGCTTAAAGTGATAGCCTGGTCAAAGTTAAACTTTCATGATTCAGACAGAACAGCAATTTTAAGCAACTTTCTAATTTTCTTTGTTCTGTATGTATCTTTATTTTAAAAAAGCAGTAATGAAACCATATGAGCTGACCCATTTTTGATTCAGCACCAGGTTAGCGCTTTCTGATTAGTGTCTAAATGTAGCCACCAATCAGCAAGCGCTACCCAGTTTCTGAACCAAAAATGGGCCGGCTTCTAAGCTTACTACATTCCAATAAAGATACCAAGAGAACTAAGAATAAATGATAATAGGAGTAAATTTAGAAATTTGCTTAAAATTGCTGCTCTGTCTGAATCATGAAAGTTTAATTTTGACTAGACTATCCATTTTAAAGTAGGGTGTGGCAACTTAGGACATTTTGAGGTAAAATATCTTTCTTTTTTACATAGAGATGTTCAGGTGATATTTTATAGTCCACTTTCTACAGCTATGCAGCATCACTTTCAAGTGTTTCAACATTTGGGTATCATGGCCACTTTTAAAATACTTTTTTTTAAATAACAGACTGACTTAAAGGGACAGTCAAGTCCCAAAAAAACTTTCATTATTTAAAAAGGGAATGTAATTTTAAACAACTTTCCAATTTACTTTTATCACCATTTTTGCTTTGTTCTTTTCATATTCTTAGTTGAAAGCTAATTCTAGGAGGTTCATATGCTGATTTCTTAGACATTGAAGACTGCCTCTAATCTGAATGCATTTTGACCACTAGAGGGTGTTAGTTCATGTGTTTCACAAAGATAACATTGAGATCATGCACTTAAAGTTACCCTGGAGCCAGCACGTATTGGCTAAAATGCAAGTCAGTCAAAAGAACTGTAATAAGGGGGCAGTCTGCAGAGGCTTAGATACAAGGTAATCACAGAGGTAAAAAGTGTATTTCTATAACAGTGTTGGTTATGCAAAACTGGGGAATGGGTAATAAAGGGATTATCTATCTTTTTTAAACAACAAAAATTCTGGTGTTGACTGTCCCTTTAAAAGTCACTTTCCATGGATAGTTGGGTTTTGCACAATATTCCTTTAGTAAGAGCTACTTGTATGACAATTTACTGATATCTCAGCACCAGGGAGGTAAATAACATATCTGAATATCAAACCAAAATAAATCTGTTTGTGAGTATGTTCTTTGCCTTCCAGAGGTGAATCATACAAGGGAGACATGCTTATCACCATGGCATTTAGTAAAAGAATGAGAATATTGAGTCTTTTTTTCCCACAAGGATTGGAAATTACCTGCTATTAGCAAAACTAAATTTGTTTTATTGGATTTTTTTGCAGAAATTTTCATTATTTTCCTAATATTCTGAAAAAAAAAGTTTTCCTTTCTATTGTATTATCTTGATCTTACCTTTATATTTAGATAAGCACAGCAACTGATTTCACTCTCAGAAAATCGTGACTCTAAATTAGCTTCATCAAGGTTTTTTTTTTTCCAGGAAGGCATTATGGCATCAAGTAAAAGAAACGATTGCTATTAAGACTTTACGTTATCTTTTAAAGGGATGTAAAACCCCAAACATTTTCATTCTTTATTAGACAGAGAACACAATTTTAAAAAAGTTTTTAATTTACTTCTTTTATCAAATTTACTTTGTTCTCTTGATATTATTTGTTGAAGAGATATTTAGAGAGTTAGTGTGCACATGCCTACAGCACTACATGACAGGAAACAGTGCTGCCATCTAGTGCAAAATGGCTGCCCTATACAGTAGTGTTGCAGGCACGTGCACACTCCTCAGCTTGCATTCCTGCTTTCCAACAAAGGATAACAAGGAAAAGAAGAAGATATGATAATAGAAGTACATTAGAAAGTTGTTTAAAATTGCATTTTCTATCTGAATCATGAAATAAAAATGTTAGGTTTTATGTCCCTTTAAAGGGACACTAAAGACAAAAAAAACTTTATTATTGTTCGTCTTTCTCTTGGTATCTTTATTTGAAAAACAGTAATGTATGCTTTAGTGACGGCCCCATTTTAGTTCAGAACCTGGGTTGCACTTGCTTATTGGTGGCCAAATGTACCCACCAATTAGCAAGCATTAGCGAGGGTGCTGAACCAAAGATGAACCGGCTGCAATATAAAGAATAGCAAGAGAAGTAAAAAAAAATTGATAATCTTAGTAAATTAGAAAGTTGTTTAACATTGTGTGCTCTATCTAAATCATGAAAGAAAAAATATGGGTTTACTATCCCTTTAACATATGCACGGTAAAACTTAAAATTAAACAACCGTGGAAGAATTTGAAGACCAGCCCTATTTTCCTTTGAGTTCATAGAATGCACACGTCCCATTTTTCTCAAGGGGATTACTTTACAGTATGACAATAATTATCCAATGTGATCTGGAGAAGACACTCAAAACAGTGTGTCACAGTGTGACTTGACTAGACACTAGAAACCATTCTTAAGAAGGCTACTTATATGGGACAAATAAACCTTACAAGGAAATACTGTGAGACCTTAATACATATAGCCTAAAGGAGAAAAGAAGATGGATAATACAGCTGTATCACCTCACCAGCAGCACCAACCCCCTTAAATTGTATCTGGCCAGCCCCTGCTGCAGCCCACCGGGAAATCTCCTGGTGCACTGGTAGTCCAGTACAGCCCTGAATATATAAAAACTGTGTAGTATAATATTGTATTGAAGATGTTTGTTCTCAGTGGGAAAAGAATGTGATATTAATATTTCTATGCAGATACTATAACAAAGAAGTGTAAAAGTTTACTGAAATTTACTTAATATAATTATTTTAAATATGATTTTTTATAATTGGTTCAGACACTGATATTCATGTGTTTTAAATGAGTGCAGTGAAACCTGAATAATAGTTCTGAACCTGCGATATGTTTTAGATCTTTTGTCAGTGCCCTCCTAGGTGGTGCCTCAAGGAACCAATCTTGTGAGAAGGCTAAATTGTTCTCAGGAGCAGAGGTATTTTGTGATCCCTCCATTACATCTATACATTTAAAAAAAGAAAGGACTAAGGACTAAATTACAAGTGGAGCACAACTGATAGAGAGGGGGGGGGGGTTATCTTGTGCTCTGTCCCATGCTAACAATAAAGCAAACTCTGGTATTACAAGTGGTTGGTTAACATTTTTTTATAGTTAACATGGCTGAAACTTTTTGTGCACTATTTAATTTTAATAGATAGCTTATGGAGCGCTATTACTGTGCTCATTGCATTTGTATTACAATTGGTGTTGTGCTCAAGCATAATCCAAAATAGTGCTGTAAAATATAGTACTTTCTGACGTAATATATTATTATTATTATTATTATTATTATTATTAGCATGGCACACAACTACATGACAATCTCTACTACTTGCGCACCATTGGCTAAGAGCTTGAGCGATATCCAACATGAATTTTATTATTATTAATATTATTATTATTGTTGTTACTATGTGAGGCATTTAACGCACCTGTGATATCTGACATGCATATCCTAGACTTTTAGACTTTTGCTCTAGAAATAAAAAATAACATGGGGCTTGTAATATGAGGGCAAAAATAGAAGTGTTTACAATGTTAAAACACAGTAGCACTAATATTTTTATTTTTCTCTTGTAATCTAGGCCTAATTAATGTATGTGATTCTTGCAACGTGGAAACATATATGGACCCAAACATAGTATTCCTCATAAATTAAACGGGGCACTTCATTAGAAAAACAGAATTATTTTAAGTGAGTTGTCTAATAAAGTGGTCTCGAATTTGGTAACCCAAGAAAAAGATGTGTAAGAATTCTATTAGACCCCCTTGTTAAAATTAATTTGAAGTTTTTTCACAGCTAGAGGGCGTTAGTTCATTTGAGCCATATAGATAACATTGTACCCTTGTGGATTTTTACTTATGAGAGGGCATTCATTGGCAAAAATGCAAGTCTGTCAGAAGAACTGAGATAAGGGGCAGTCTGCAGAGGCTTAGATACAAGGTAATCACAGAGGTAAAAAGTGTATTAATATAACAGTGTTGGTTATGCAAAACTGGGGAATGGGTAATAAAGGGATTTTTTTATTTTTTATTATTATTACAAATCTGGAGTAGACGGTTCCTTTAATGTTATATATATAAAATCATCTATCTAATATTAGAAATATCTTTTTAAAATACAAAAAACATGATGTTTCTGTAAGTGAAGAGCATTGTAATGGGAAATATTAATAACTCCTATTGGGTATAACACTGTAGGTTTAATATGGTGTTTTGTTAGCACGCAGGTGATAAGTGTTAGGTGTTTTTTAACAGCGCTCTCCATTGAAGTCCGTTAGTTAAATGGACACTCAAGTAAAAAAAACCATTTATGATTCAGATAAAACATGTAGTTGTAAGGCACTATCCAATTACAAGTGGCTGGTTATTGCTACATGACTAGCGGTATTAGCACTCCAAAAATTAACCAGAGATCAGATCTCTTGTTAATTTTCTAAAAGTGCCCCAAATGCCCTTAAAATAGGTACTAGGCAGTTTTGGGGCTTTAAATTTGGTGGAAGTGGGGTGAAAAGTGCCTTTACATTGCGGTCTATGAAAACTATTTATTCCCAGTAAATATATATGTATATGTTTATATACATATATATCTGTGTTAATATGTGTATACAATATACACATATTAATATATATGTATACATTCATATACATATATATTTAAAAATGCTGCCCTTCGCTATGCGACTTATCCCTTTCACTGTGTGAGGTCGCAATTGATTTCTAGTGCTCCACTTGTAATCTAGCCCTTTATGTTTTAGTTTCATATAGCGTTGTGTACCGGATACACTATATTTTGTTTTTATTTGCTGATCTATAGTCAATCAGCAAATGAGATATCTGTCAGCAGTAGTTAAATTAATGGTAAAGTCTGACATTTTTAAAATCAGATCCGGAATGTTAGTGATATTTTAGAAGGACTTTAATTCATCAGTTGTAATGAAGTTGCGCTATAACTTTCTTTTTAATATAGATACATTCAAATACCCTGCACTCCACCATCCACTTCAAAAGTCAAATTTCTGTGAGCTAAAGGTCCAAATAATGCCATATGGGGAGAGTGCTGATTGGAGAACAATTCAAACGTTAGCTCACAGAAAATGTTACTTTTGATGTGGCCAGCGAAGCACTGAGTATTTGAAATTCATATCTATATTAAAAAGTAAGTTATAGCTCAACTTCGTTACAACTGATTAATTAAACTCCATCTAAAATATCACTAACATTCTGCATCTGTTTTTAGAAACGGGAGAGTTTAGCATCACTTTAATATCCATCACAAAGTTACATTCACTAGTTTATAATACCTATTAGTATAAATGAAATAGAGAAAATGTTATACTTCATTATCCAGATGACCACAACTTATGTGTGACTGAATTTCATTTTACTTATTAGTACTCATTAATCAGATAGAGAATATATATTTACTTATAAGTATTCATTATTCAGATAGAGAATATATATTTACTTATTAGTACTCATTATTCAGATAGAGAATATATATTTACTTATTAGTAGTCATTATTCAGATAGAGAATATATATTTACTTATTAATACTCATTATTCAGATAGAGAATATATATTTACTTATTAGTGCTCATTATTCAGATAGAGAATATATATTTACTTATTAATACTCATTATTCAGATAGAGAATATATATTTACTTATTAATACTCATTATTCAGATAGAGAATATATATTTACTTATTAATACTCATTATTCAGATAGAGAATATATATTTACTTATTAGTACTCATTATTCAGATAGAGAATATATATTTACTTATTAGTGCTCATTATTCAGATAGAGAATATATATTTACTTATTAGTGCTCATTATTCATATAGATAATATATATTTACTTATTAATACTCATTATTCAGATAGACAATATATATTTACTTATTAATACTCATTATTCAGATAGAGAATAAATATTTACTTATTAATACTCATTATTCAGATAGAGTATATATATTTACTTATTAATACTCATTATTCAGATAGAGAATATATATTTACTTATTAGTGCTCATTATTCAGATAGAGAATATATATTTACTTATTATTAGTACTCATTATTCCGATAGAGAATATATATTTACTTATTAGTACTCATTATTCAGATAGAGAATATATATTTACTTATTAGTGCTCATTATTCAGATAGAGAATATATATTTACTTATTAGTGCTCATTATTCAGATAGAGAATATATGTTTACTTATTAGTGCTCATTATTCAGATAAAGAATATAATTTTACTTATTAGTACTCATTATTCATATAGATAATATATATTTACTTATTAATACTCATTATTCAGATAGACAATATATATTTACTTATTAATACTCATTATTCAGATAGAGAATATATATTTACTTATTAGTACTCATTATTCAGATAGAGAATATATATTTACTTATTAGTGCTCATTATTCAGATAGAGAATATATATTTACTTATTAATACTCATTATTCAGATAGAGAATATATATTTACTTATTAATACTCATTATTCAGATAGAGAATATATATTTACTTATTAATACTCATTATTCAGATAGAGAATATATATTTACTTATTAGTACTCATTATTCAGATAGAGAATATATATTTACTTATTAGTGCTCATTATTCAGATAGAGAATATATATTTACTTATTAGTGCTCATTATTCATATAGATAATATATATTTACTTATTAATACTCATTATTCAGATAGACAATATATATTTACTTATTAATACTCATTATTCAGATAGAGAATAAATATTTACTTATTAATACTCATTATTCAGATAGAGTATATATATTTACTTATTAATACTCATTATTCAGATAGAGAATATATATTTACTTATTAGTGCTCATTATTCAGATAGAGAATATATATTTACTTATTATTAGTACTCATTATTCCGATAGAGAATATATATTTACTTATTAGTACTCATTATTCAGATAGAGAATATATATTTACTTATTAGTGCTCATTATTCAGATAGAGAATATATATTTACTTATTAGTGCTCATTATTCAGATAGAGAATATATGTTTACTTATTAGTGCTCATTATTCAGATAGAGAATATAATTTTACTTATTAGTACTCATTATTCATATAGATAATATATATTTACTTATTAATACTCATTATTCAGATAGACAATATATATTTACTTATTAATACTCATTATTCAGATAGAGAATATATATTTACTTATTAGTACTCATTATTCAGATAGAGAATATATATTTACTTATTAATACTCATTATTCAGATAGACAATATATATTTACTTATTAATACTCATTATTCAGATAGAGAATATATATTTACTTATTAATACTCATTATTCAGATAGAGAATATATATTTACTTATTAGTACTCATTATTCAGATAGAGAATATATATTTACTTATTAGTGCTCATTATTCAGATAGAGAATATATATTTACTTATTAATACTCATTATTCAGATAGAGAATATATATTTACTTATTAATACTCATTATTCAGATAGAGAATATATATTTACTTATTAATACTCATTATTCAGATAGAGAATATATATTTACTTATTAATACTCATTATTCAGATAGAGAATATATATTTACTTATTAGTACTCATTATTCAGATAGAGAATATATATTTACTTATTAGTGCTCATTATTCAGATAGAGAATATATATTTACGTATTAGTGCTCATTATTCATATAGATAATATATATTTACTTATTAATACTCATTATTCAGATAGACAATATATATTTACTTATTAATACTCATTATTCAGATAGAGAATAAATATTTACTTATTAATACTCATTATTCAGATAGAGTATATATATTTACTTATTAATACTCATTATTCAGATAGAGAATATATATTTACTTATTAGTGCTCATTATTCAGATAGAGAATATATATTTACTTATTATTAGTACTCATTATTCCGATAGAGAATATATATTTACTTATTAGTACTCATTATTCAGATAGAGAATATATATTTACTTATTAGTGCTCATTATTCAGATAGAGAATATATATTTACTTATTAGTGCTCATTATTCAGATAGAGAATATATGTTTACTTATTAGTGCTCATTATTCAGATAGAGAATATAATTTTACTTATTAGTACTCATTATTCATATAGATAATATATATTTACTTATTAATACTCATTATTCAGATAGACAATATATATTTACTTATTAATACTCATTATTCAGATAGAGAATATATATTTACTTATTAGTACTCATTATTCAGATAGAGAATATATATTTACTTATTAATACTCATTATTCAGATAGACAATATATATTTACTTATTAATACTCATTATTCAGATAGAGAATATATATTTACTTATTAGTACTCATTATTCAGATAGAGAATATATATTTACTTATTAGTGCTCATTATTCAGATAGAGAATATAATTTTACTTATTAGTACTCATTATTCAGATAGAGAATATAATTTTAAAAATGTTTCCAATTTACTTATATTATCAAATTTGCTTCATTTTAATGTTATTCTTTGTTGAAGAGCTACCTAGATAGGTAGCGTGCACATGTCTGGGTTTCTACATGACAGGAAATAGTGCTGCTATCTATCTATCTATCTATCTATCTATCTATCTATCTATCTATCTATATCTACCTATCTAATACCTTGTCATTTGATAATGATAAGGGCTCCTTTTTCCAATTAAATATTTTGGGGGGTGTAGAATTCTCACAGTCTATGAAAAAACAGTGAGTACTTAATCCAATAGACAGCAAGAAATAAATATGTTGCACATTTTATACAATACTCAAAAAACAAGAGACTATTTAGGAAGCAGCACATGCTGCTTTGGAGTCCCATCGTTTCGACTCATGAGACCACTGCTTCTTAACCTGTTAGGTGGCGGATTGAAATCATTCCGATCTGATTGGGATAATTGACAGCCCCTGCTAGCAGACGATTAGCCACCAGTGAGCAGGGGGAGGCTTTGCATAAGAATTTCACTAGAAATGCTTGTCTAATGAAAAATGCTATCAGCGTATGCTGTCGCCATTTAGCAATGTCGAGCGGACATGATTCATTATAGCAAATCAAGTCCACTCGCCATTTTCATAAATTTACCATTGTCGAGCACAATCATTGACGTAATTGGTGACTGCACATTGTGTTCCAAATCTTTCAATCAATAAAATATGTGTTTCATTATACACATTGGGGCTTTTTTAACAAAGGTCTGTCGGACCTGATCCGACAGTGCGGATCAGGTCCAACAGACCTCCCTGAATGCGTTGAGCAATACGATCTCCGTATTCAGCATTGCACCAGCAGCTCTTGTGAGCTGCTGGTGCAACGCTGCCCCCTGCAGATTCGCGGCCAATCGGCCGCCAGCAGGGGGTTGTCAATCAACCCGATCATACTCGATCGGGTTGATTTGTGGCGATATCTGTCCGCTTGCTCAGAGCAGGCGGACAGGGTTATGGAGCAGCGGTCTTTAGATCACTGCTTCATAACTGGTGTTTCTGGCGAGTCTGCAAGCTCGCCAGAAACACGGGCCCTCAAGCTCCATCCAGAGCTTGATAAATGGGCCCCATAATGTAGATTGAAAAGCAAGTTCTAAACTTTGTATATATCTCTGACGTGTAGATGTTATAGTTTATCCCCAGGAAGAATTTTAATTTCTGAGTCATATCTATAAAATGTTACCATCTGCCATTTCTCTTTCACAAATTAAAACTCACAGCAAATGGTGATAAAATGATATCTCTATCTATCTATCTATCTATCTATCTATCTATCTATCTATCTATCTATCTATCTATCTATCGATCTATATATACTGTATATATATATATATATATATATATATATATGCCTTGCAAAGTTCTGTCTATTATCTGTTATATATATATATATATATATATATATATATATTATATGTGCAAAAGATTGTGCTAAAATTAGTCACCTGACATATAGCCAGTAAAATGTGCTCACTGTTTATCTAACAAAATTGACATCACTAAAATGTTCAGGATTTTTATAGTAGACTGACATTTTACATAATATTTTGCACGTGCCTTAATTCAAAGCAATGCAACTCCCATCACATAGTACAGAATATTTTACAGAATATTTTGAATGCCATTCTATTCAAAGCACTGAAATCAGTGAAAAATAACAGAAAAATAATCACTGTGATGCATCTTTCTTTCATGTAATTGGCAAGAGTCCATGAGCTAGTGACGTATGGGATATACATTCCTACCAGGAGGGGCAAAGTTTTCCAAACCTCAAAATGCCTATAAATACACCCCTCACCAGACCCACAATTCAGTTTTACAAACTTTGCCTCCTATGGAGGTGGTGAAGTAAGTTTGTGCTAAGATTTCTACGTTGATATGCGCTTCTCAGCATTTTGAAGCCCGATTCCTCTCAGAGTACAGTGAATGTCAGACGGATGTGAAGGCAGTATCACCTATTGAATGCAATGGTTTTCCTCATGGGAGATCTATTTCATAGGTTCTCTGTTATCAGTTGTAGAGATTCATCTCCTATCTCCCTTTTCAGATCAACGATATACTCTCATATTCCATTACCTCTACTGATAACCGTTTCAGTACTGGTTTGGCTATCTGCTATATGTGGATGGGTGTCTTTTGGTAAGTATGTTTTCCTTACTTAAGACACTCTCAGCTATGGTTTGGCACTTTATGTATTTATATAAAGTTCTAAATATATGTATTGTACTTATATTTGCCATGATTCAGGTTTCAGTATTTTGCAGACTGTCAGTTTCATATTTGGGAAATGCATTTTTTAGGAAAACTTATTTCTTACCTGGGGTATAGTCTTTTTTAAAATTGACTGTCATTTTAAATTTGCGGGCAGAATTAGGCTCATGAGGGCGCAAAATGCCAAACTATATTGCGTTTGTTGACGCCGAGTCCTTTCACAAGGTTGCGTCTTCATAGACACGAGTGTGTCATTTCCGGATGTTGTTAGCGCCAAAAAATGTTCTCTGTTTATTTGTGCATCATACTTGGCGCCAAATATTTTCATTATTTTAAACCCCATTCCTATATGCCTCTTGCCTTTTTTCTCTATCAGAGGGCTATGCTGTTTCCATTTTTTTCCCCATTCCTGAAACTGCCATATAAGGAAATTGATAATTTTGCTTTATATGATGTTTTTTCTCTTACATTTGCAATATGTCTTAATCTGATCCTGTTTCAGAAGTCACTGTTGGATTCCTGCTGACTGATATCAGTTCTACCAAAGCTAAGTACATTTGTTTTAATTTTGTGGAGATTATACCTCCAGCTGTGGTTTGTAATAAGTTGTCTTGATAAAATTTTACATGCAGAGAATGTGTCCATCAGTAATAGTACATTGCCTGTTGTTCTTTTAACATCTAATGTACAAAACATACCTGTGAATTTATAACAATTTATTGCTGTTTCTATTCAGAAGGATTTGTCTTCCATCCTGCCTTCTGATAAATGTAAAGGTCTTTTAAAACTTCTCATAGAGTTGATGAAATTTCAAATGACCGACAACATACTGAATTATCCTCCTCTGATGAGGATCTATCTGATTCAGAAGATCCTTCCTCAGATATTGACACTGACAAATCTACTTATTTATTTAAAATTGAGTACATTTGTTCTTTGTTGAAGAAGTGTTGATTATTGGATATTGAGTAGACTAGTCCTCTTGATATTAAAACTAGTAAACGTTTAAATTCTGTTTATAAACCTCCTGTGGTTGTTCCAGAGGTTTATTCAGTTCCTGATGCTCTTTCTGATATGATTTCTAAGGAATGTAATAGGCCTGGTACTTCTTTTATTCCTTCTTTAAGGTTTTAAAAATTGTATCCTTTGCCAGCAGTTAGATGGGAGTTTAAAAATCCCCAAAGTTGGGGTTCTCTCTACTCTTGCTAAACGTACTACTATTCCTATGGAAAATAGTATTTATTTTAAGATCCTTTAGATAGGAAACTTGTATCTTATCTAAGGAAAGTTTATTTATTTTCAGGTCTTTTTCTTAGGCCTGCAATGTCTTTGGCTGTTGTTGCAGCTGTTTCAACCTTTTGGTTGGAAACTTTAGCGCAACAAGTATCGGTTCATGATTTGTCTAGCATAGTTAACTTGATTCAACATGCTAATAATTTAATTTGTGATGCCATTTTTTGATATTATCAAAATTGACATTAAATGTAGGTCTTTAGCTATTTTAGCTAGAAGAGATTTGAGGCTTAAATTTTGGAAATGCTGATATGACTTTTAAGTCGAGATTGCTATTTCTTTCCTTCCAAGGTAATAAATTATTTGGTTCACAGTTGGATTCAATCATTTCAACTGTCACTGGGGGGAAGGGAGTTTTTTGGTCTCAAGATTAAGATCTAAGGGTAAATCTAAAGCTTCTAACCGTTTTCGTTCTTAAATAAGGAACAGAAATCTTATTCTTCCCCAAGGAATCTATTTCCAATTGGAAGCCTTCTTCAAATTGGAATAAATCCAAGCCATTTAAGAGATCAAACCCAGCCCCCAAGTCCGCATGAAGATGCGGCTCTTTTCCAGCTCAGGCGGTAGGGGGCAGATTAAGTTTTTTTCTAAGATGTTTGGGTCAATTCGGTCCAAAATCATTGGATTCAGAATATTGTCTCTCAGGGGTACAGAATAGGATTCAGGGTAAGACCGTTAGTGAGAAGATTTTTCTCTCATGTATTCCAGCGAACCCAGTAAAGGCTCAGACTTTCCTGAAGTGTGTTTCAGGCCTGGAGTTATCTGGGGTAATCATGCCAGTTCCGTTTCAGGAACAGGGTCTGGGGTTTTATTAAAATCTATTCATTGTCCCATTGAAAGAAGATTCATTCAGACCAGTTTTGGATCTAAAAATTTTGAATCAATATGTAAGAGTACCAATTTTCAAAATGGTGATTATAAGGTCTATTCAGCCTTTTGTTCAGCAAGGGCATTATGTGCCCACAATAGACTTACAGGATGCATATCTTCATATTCTGATTCATCCAGATTGCTATCAGTTTCTGAGATTCTCTCTTTTAGACAAGCATTACCAATTTGTTGCTCTTTCTTTTTGGCCTAGCGACAGCTCTAGGAATCTTTTCTAGGTGTCCTACTCTCTGTTATCAGAGAGTGAGGTGTTGCAGTGTTTCTTTATTTGGACGATATCTTGGTACTTGCTCAGTCTTTAAGTTCTGCAGAATCTAACACAAATTAACTACTGTTGTTTCTTCATAAACATGGTTGGAGGATCAATTTACTAAAAAGTTCCTTGATTCCTCAGACAAGGGTCACCTTTTTAGGTTTCCAGGTAAATTCAATATCCATGATTCTGTCTTAACAGACAAGAGACAATTGAAATTGATTTCAGCTTGTCGGAACCTTCAGTCTCTATTATTTCCTTCAGTAGCTATGTGCATGGAAGTTTTAGGTTTCATGACTGCAGCATCGGACGTGATCCCCTTTGCTCGTTTTCATGTGAGACCTCTCCAGCTTTGTATGCTGAATCAATGGTGCTGGGATTATGCAAAGATATCACAATTAATATCCTTAAATCCCAACATTTGATTATCTCTGACTTGGTGGTTAGATCACCATTGTATAGTTCTAGGGGCCTCTTTGGTTCGTCCAACCTGGACTGTGATCACAACAAATGCGAGTCTTTTCAGGTTGGCGAGCTGTTTGGGGATCTCTGACAGCACAAGGGGTTTGGAAATCTCAAGAGGCGAGATTACTAATCAATATTTTGGAACTCCGTGTAATTTTCAGTGTTCTTCAGGTTTGGCCTCTGTTGAAGAGAGAACCGTTCATTTGTTCTCAGACAGACAATATCACAGCTGTGGTATATGTCATTCATCAGGGTGGGATGTCTCCTAGCTATGAAAGAAGTGTCTTGAATACTTTCTTGGGCAGAATCCAGCTCTTGTCTTAATTTCTGTGGTACATATCCCAGGTGTAGGCAATTGGGAAGCGGATTATCTCAGCCATCAGACTTTACATCCGGGGGAGTGGTCTCTCTATCCAGATGTGTTTTCTCATCTAAACAAGAAGCTTCCCAGGTACCTGTCCAGGTCCAGGGTTCTTCAGGCAAAAGCAGTGGATGCATTGACACTTCCTGGATGTTGCCAACCTGATTATATTTTCCCGCCTCTAGTTCATCATGGAACAGTCATTTGTATTGCTGGTAGCATCAGCATGGCCTCACAGGTTGTGGTATGTGGATCTTGTTTGGAAGTCCAGTTGCCAACCTTGGCCTCTTCCATTAAGGTCAGATCTTCTATCTCAAGGTGTGTTTTTCCATCAGGATTTCAAATCATTAAATTTGAAGGTATGGAAATTGAACGCCTAGTGCTTAGTCATAGAAGTGTATCTGACTCAGTGATTAAAACTATGTTACAGGCTCATAAATCTGTTTCTAGGAAGATTTATTATCGAGTTCGGAAGACTTATATTCATGGTGTTCTCATAAATTCATTTGGACATTCTTTTAGAATTTCTAGAATTTTGCAGTTTATTAAGGATGGTTTGGGTAAGGTTTTGTCTGCAATTTCCTTGAAGGGACAAATCTCTCCTATTTCTAACTCATTTTACAGAAAGATTGCTAAAGCTTCCTGATATTTACTGTTTTATACAGGTTTTGGTTTGTATCAAGTCTGTCATTAATTCATTTTCTCCTCCTTGGAGTCTTAATCTGGTTTTGAGGGCGTTTCAGGTGCCTCCATTTGACCCTATGCTTTTTTTAGACATTAACCTACTTTCTTGGAAAGTGTTGTTCCTTTTGACCATCTCTTCTGCTAGAAGAGTTTCTGAATTATCTGCTCTCTCTTGTATATCTCCTTTTCAGATTTTTCATCAGGATTAGGTGGTTTTGCGTACTTCATTTAAATTCTTACCGAAGGTTGTGAATTCTAACAACATTAATAGAGAAATTGTTGTCCTTTCTTGTGTCCTAATCCTAAGAATTCTTTGGAGAAATCCTTATATTCTTTGAATATGGTAAGAGTTTGAAATATTATGTTGAAGCTACTAAAGATTTCAGGAAGACTTCTAGTCTATTTGTTAACTTTTCTGGTTCTAGGAAAGGTCAGAAGGCCTCTGCGTTTCCTTGGCTTCGTGGTTACAGCTTTTGATTCATTCCGCTTATTTGGGGTCAGGTTAAGCCCCGCCTCAGAGAATTACAGCTCATTCTATTAGATCAGTCTCCACTTCGCAGGTTTTTAAGAATGAAGCTTTGGTTGACCAGATTTGCAGAGCCGCAACCTGGTCTTCTTTGCATACATTTACTGAATTCTATCATTTTGATGTATTCGCTTCTTCGGAAGCAGTTTTTGGTAGAAAATTTCTTCTGCTTATGTTTTAAGTTTTTTCTTTTCATTCATGAGAATAAACTTATATTTTGGGTTGTGGATTAATTTTTCAGCGACAAAATGGCTGTTATTTATTTTTATCCCTCCCTTTCTAGTGACTCTTGCGTGGAGTTCCACATCTTGGGTATTGCTATCCCATACGTCACTAGCTCAAAGACTCTTGCCAATTACATGAAAGAAAACATAATTTATGTAAGAACTTACCTGATAAATTAATTTCTTTCATATTGGCAAGAGTCCATGAGGCCCACCCTTTTTATGGTGGTTATGATTTTTTTGTATAAAGCACAATTATTTCCAAATTCCTTTGTTGATGCTTTTTACTCCTTTCTTTATCACCTCACTACTTGGCTATTTGTTAAACTGAATTGTGGGTGTGGTGAGGGGTGTATTTATAGGCATTTTGAGGTTTGGGAAACTTTGCCCCTCCTGGTAGGATTGTATATCTCATACGTCACTAGCTCATGGACTCTTGCCAATATGAAAGAAATGAATTTATCAGGTAAGTTCTTACATAAATTATGTTATTTCTTTGAGTAGAAAACACAATGAAAACAAATAATAATTGTGTTTTTTTTCCAGTGGTTTTACATCTCATTAACTAATACTTTGCACTCAGATGTTCAAATTCAACACCATTTCAATCTATTAATACATGTCTAGAATGCGCTGGCCACAAGCTTTTCAAATGCATCTGTGATGTGACCCCATCTCATATACGTTGCATGAAGAATATTTGACAGACATTTTTTCCATCTCTAAACACGTTCACCTAGATTTAGAGTTCTGCATTAGCCGTCAAAAGCAGCATTAAGGGGTCCTAACGCTGCTTTTTATCGCCCGCTGGTATTTAGAGTCAGGCAGGAAAGGGTCTAACGCTCACTTCCCTACCGCGGTTCCAGGCTACCGCAGATCCCCTTACGCCATTTGCGTATCCTATCTTTTCATTGGGATCTGCCTAACGCCGGTATTTGGAGTCTTAGTCAGTAGTTAAGAGCTTTATGGGCTAACGCCGGAATATAAAGCTCTTAACTACTGTGCTCTAAAGTACACTAACATCCATAAACTACCTATGTACCCCTAAACTGAGGCCCCCCCACATCGCCGCCACTCTAATAACATTTTTTAACCCCTAATCTGCCAACCGGACACCGCCGCCACCTACATTATCCCTATGAACCTGCCCCTAACATCGCCGACCCCTATATTATATTTATTAACCCCTAATCTGCCCCCCCAACGTCGCCGCTACCTAACTACACTTATTAACCCCTAATCTTCCGACCGGACCTCACCGCGTTTTGTATTTATTTTAACTAGGTAGCTATTAAATAGTTCTTAACTATTTAATAGCTATTGTACCTAGTTAAAATAAATACTAAGTTGCCTGTAAAATAAATATAAATGTTAAAATAGCTACAATGTAATTATTAGTTATATTGTAGCTATATTAGGGTTTATTTGATAGGTAAGTATTTAGTTTTAAATAGGAATAATTTAGTTAATTATAGGAATATTATTTTGTTTAATATAAATTATATTTATGTTAGGGGGTGTTAGGGTTAGAGTTAGGTTTAGGGGTTAATAACTTTATTATAGTAGCGGCGATGGTGCGGGCAGGAGATTGGGGGTTAATAATTGTAGGTAGGTGGTGGTGATGTTAGGGAGGGCAGATTAGGGGTTAATACTATTTATTCTAGTGTTTGCGAGGCAGGAGTGTGACGGTTTAGGGGTTAATACATTTATTATAATGGCGGCGAGGTCCGGTCGGCAGATTAGGGGTTAATAAGTGTAGGTAGGTAGCAGCGACATTGGGGGGGGGCAGATTAGGGGTTAATAAATATAATATAGGGGTCGGCAGTGTTAGGGGCAGCAGATTAGGGGTTCATAAATATAATGTAGGTTGCGGCGGTGTCCGGAGCGGCAGATTAGGGGTTAATAGCATAATGCAGGTGTCAGCGATTGCGGGGGCGGCAGATTAGAGGTTAATAAGTGTAAGGTTAGGGGTGTTTAGACTCGGGGTACATGTTAGAGTGTTAGGTGCAGACTTAGAAAGTGTTTCCCCATAGGAAACAATGGGGCTGCGTTAGGAGCTGAACGCTGCTTTTTTGCAGGTCTTAGGTTTTTTTCAGCCCAAAATGCCCCATTGTTTCCTATGGGGATATATATTTTGAGGTTTGGGAAACTTTGCCCCTCCTGGTAGGATTGTATATCTCATACGTCACTAGCTCATGGACTCTTGCCAATATGAAAGAAATGAATTTATCAGGTAAGTTCTTACATAAATTATGTTATTTCTTTGAGTAGAAAACACAATGAAAACAAATAATAATTGTGTTTTTTTTCCAGTGGTTTTACATCTCATTAACTAATACTTTGCACTCAGATGTTCAAATTCAACACCATTTCAATCTATTAATACATGTCTAGAATGCGCTGGCCACAAGCTTTTCAAATGCATCTGTGATGTGACCCCATCTCATATACGTTGCATGAAGAATATTTGACAGACATTTTTTCCATCTCTAAACACGTTCACCTAGATTTAGAGTTCTGCATTAGCCGTCAAAAGCAGCATTAAGGGGTCCTAACGCTGCTTTTTATCGCCCGCTGGTATTTAGAGTCAGGCAGGAAAGGGTCTAACGCTCACTTCCCTACCGCGGTTCCAGGCTACCGCAGATCCCCTTACGCCATTTGCGTATCCTATCTTTTCATTGGGATCTGCCTAACGCCGGTATTTGGAGTCTTAGTCAGTAGTTAAGAGCTTTATGGGCTAACGCCGGAATATAAAGCTCTTAACTACTGTGCTCTAAAGTACACTAACATCCATAAACTACCTATGTACCCCTAAACTGAGGCCCCCCCACATCGCCGCCACTCTAATAACATTTTTTAACCCCTAATCTGCCAACCGGACACCGCCGCCACCTACATTATCCCTATGAACCTGCCCCTAACATCGCCGACCCCTATATTATATTTATTAACCCCTAATCTGCCCCCCCAACGTCGCCGCTACCTAACTACACTTATTAACCCCTAATCTTCCGACCGGACCTCACCGCGTTTTGTATTTATTTTAACTAGGTAGCTATTAAATAGTTCTTAACTATTTAATAGCTATTGTACCTAGTTAAAATAAATACTAAGTTGCCTGTAAAATAAATATAAATGTTAAAATAGCTACAATGTAATTATTAGTTATATTGTAGCTATATTAGGGTTTATTTGATAGGTAAGTATTTAGTTTTAAATAGGAATAATTTAGTTAATTATAGGAATATTATTTTGTTTAATATAAATTATATTTATGTTAGGGGGTGTTAGGGTTAGAGTTAGGTTTAGGGGTTAATAACTTTATTATAGTAGCGGCGATGGTGCGGGCAGGAGATTGGGGGTTAATAATTTTAGGTAGGTGGTGGTGATG
The DNA here is from genome assembly GCF_027579735.1 of Bombina bombina. Lineage (NCBI taxonomy): Eukaryota > Metazoa > Chordata > Amphibia > Anura > Bombinatoridae > Bombina > Bombina bombina. Next base: position 1,122,456,728 of record NC_069503.1, read on the forward strand.
TTAGGGAGGGCAGATTAGGGGTTAATACTATTTATTCTAGTGTTTGCGAGGCAGGAGTGTGACGGTTTAGGGGTTAATACATTTATTATAATGGCGGCGAGGTCCGGTCGGCAGATTAGGGGTTAATAAGTGTAGGTAGGTAGCAGCGACATTGGGGGGGGGCAGATTAGGGGTTAATAAATATAATATAGGGGTCGGCAGTGTTAGGGGCAGCAGATTAGGGGTTCATAAATATAATGTAGGTTGCGGCGGTGTCCGGAGCGGCAGATTAGGGGTTAATAGCATAATGCAGGTGTCAGCGATTGCGGGGGCGGCAGATTAGAGGTTAATAAGTGTAAGGTTAGGGGTGTTTAGACTCGGGGTACATGTTAGAGTGTTAGGTGCAGACTTAGAAAGTGTTTCCCCATAGGAAACAATGGGGCTGCGTTAGGAGCTGAACGCTGCTTTTTTGCAGGTCTTAGGTTTTTTTCAGCCCAAAATGCCCCATTGTTTCCTATGGGGATATCGTGCACGAGCACGTTTTGCGAGCTTACCGCAACCTAATCAACGCTGGTATTGAGGGTTGAAGTGGAGCTAAGATAGGCTCAACGCTCCCTTTTTTGAGCCTAACGCAGCCCCTCAGACAACTCTAAATACCAGCGTTGTTGGAAGGGTGCGTTGGCAAAAAAAGCAGCATTAGCTATGCGGCTTTTTACCGACAAAACTCTAAATCTAGGCGTTTATATTTAGATATTCTCACGATGTTTCAAGTGGGGTGGATGGGGAGTTGCAAGTGTTCAGTGGGTGGCGGTCAGGGGACCTTTCCATGCAATTCAGGTTGTGGTTTATGCATCTGTGGGTATGGTTAGGAGTACAGAAGGCAAAAAGGGCAATTATCATCATATTCTGCGCAACAGGGATCCATAGTATAAGATTTGGGGGCTGATGTAATGACAAATCAAGTTTGCACCTTTTATATCCCATATCAATCAGAAATAATGTGTTGGAATCAACACATATCTGTTACTGTGACATTCTGCTTTCTAATGCAGACAAATGCATGCACAGTTGTGTTAGATCATGTCATTTTAGCATTATATAGATAGCTATGTCTTTCACCCTGCAAAGGAGTTAAACACATAGGTAAACTCCCTGTCAAACACTGTAAGCATTTCAGCTCCTGAGCAAGTATGGCTGGTCAACTAATCAAGATGACAATCCTAGTGCTCATTCCCGCACCAATAAATAAGACATTATTCCCACTGAATGATGGGTTGAAAAGGCCGCAGACCATCTTTTATTAAGATTTTAAATACAATAATGACCAATAAATAACCACTTTACATAACTCTAAAACCCCAGGGTGCTTGCCCCTTTAAAAGCACAAGGCAACAAGCTCTGCCAAGCACGCCCCACAAACCACACCTCTCCCGCTCTTCCCAGCTGGAGGAACCACTAACAGTTATAGCCTCCCATACTTAGCAAACACCCTCAACACTTAAGCTGCAACAAGGTCATCCACTAAATACCAGGGAGGCAGGGGGATTCTCTCTCTCCAAACTTTTAAATTGATCTGCTGCAACTTCCTGTTGTTGTTGTTATCTAACCTCCTAATCTCCACCCTCTTAACCTAAATCTGACCCTTAATTTTCACGAGCCCACGAGGGTAACCCACCCCTACTTCCACTTGTCATGCAGGGTGCTTTTACCATTTACACAAGTCACATAACCCTGTCAATCACCAGCCAGGACTTTATCTTTGTGTTTAACCTCTTTGTATGGGTTGACCTTGCGCAAAATAAGTTTTTTTTATACTTGTAATACGAATGCAACCTGACTAGTGCAAAATGCTTAACTCTAGCAGAGTTTTTTTTTTTTTTTTTTTTTTGAATAATTTTTATTGAGGGTTTTTCAAAATGACAGCATAAAATCATGACATAAACATACTACAAAACATAGCAGTAATTATGTTAACAACAATATGACAGGGAAAGAAAACCTAATATGAATGTCAGAACATATCTGAAACCTTCCTTTTATAATTTTTATAGGATACTGTGAGTAGCTATTATTCCGGGCTATAATGGTAAAAGATGCTCTAAAAGAGCCCTGTAGCCACTAGATAGACCCAATTTGTCATATGATGGAATGTTTCTTATTATTAAGGATAGGGTCATGGTATCAAGAGCAAGAGAAGGAGCGAGGGGAAAATTAGGGAAATGTCAGCGGGTAAGCACCGCTTATATAAATGATTTTTCTATGTATTTATATTATTACGTGCATAAGATAGTCTAGATAGTTGGTTAGTTAGTAGGTCACTCATGGACCTCACAGGCACAGGAGAGAGTCAAGATATATGGTAACCAAATTATAAATCACTTATAGACTTTAGGATTACCAACACCAATCAGCGGGTAAGCACCGCTTAAGAAAAAAAGGTTATTGGACCTAAAGATATGATTGGGGGATAGGGGAAGAGCGAACTCTAATCAGAGTACAATATAGATAAAATGCAAAAGGAGGGGGAGGCGAGTGATGAGGTATAATATATCAAGCACTCAGATAGTGGCAGCTTGTATGAAAAAAGGAGTAGACTCTGAGGGGAAGGACTCTTAAGTTGCATAGTGGGGAGAGGAGGGGGTAAACCTGAGTAAGAGTCACAAAAAAAAACCAAAAAAAAAAAACATTGATTGATCTCTGAAGCTTGTGGGTATAAGGGGCTAGATAATCAAAGCTGCTGTTGTAGCAATCTATACGTGAAGACATATTAAGATCATATCTACGACACTGCCCTGACTGAAATAGCTAGGAGTGTAGCTAGCAAGAAAACTGTCTAGTCCAATATTTATGTTCTATTGTCTTTGCTCTAGAGAATCACTCTCTATGTTAAATATTAGCTTAAGTACATGCATATACACATACTCTCCAAAAATGAGATATCTAGAAGCTAGGATGGAGCCTATATTAAACACCTGTAGGAAAATAAATCTAATATAGAGCAGAGGAGATACCTTAATACTACAATATGTGAAATATAGCCATGGGACAACTCTTAAATATACTGACTCTTTCTGGGGCATAGTGGAGAATGCTAACGTTAGTTATTTATCCAAGATATGACCCGTCTAGTCTCTGAAGGCTCTGTTGAGATAAGCTCATATAGAAGGTCTAACTACTTATTAAGTTTCTCACACAGTAGTTTTTACCCTATGCAAATTGAATATACAGCATAGTAAATTGCATCAACTTCAGACACCGAACTAAGCATAGTAACATACATAAGCAAGTAGGTAAAGTTTCCCATTAATTAAAATTTTCAACAAATTTCAACAGATGTTTTTGGTGAGTAATTCTAGGTAAAATATATTGCAGGCAGACATATTTAGAGTATACAGTATAGTAAATTGCATCATCTTCAGACGCCTAACTAAGCATAGTAACATTTATATGCAAATTGGTAGAGTTCTCCCTTAATTATAAATTTCAACAAATTTCAACAAATGTTTTTGGTGAGCCATTCTAGGTAAAACATATTGTAGCCAGACATATTTAGAGAATACAGTATAGTATATTGCATCAGCTTCAGATACCAGACTAAGCATAATAACATTTATATGTAAATAGGTAAAGTTTCCCATTAATTACAAACTTCAACAGATGTCTATTGTGAGCAAGTCTAGGTAAAACATATTGTAGCCAGACACATTTATGTTTTTGAGAAGGATAACATGCTTAATATACTACTGCTGGTTTTTTTTTTTTTAAAAAAAGACCCATAGTATACTACTTCTAATTGGTCAGATCGAGAGTGCTGCAGAAGATTAATTAAGTAAAGTCAGAGAGTCTACTTTATCTGATGAGAATCAGTTCCAAGCTACCATGCGAATTCTATGCACAAAAGTTCATCCGATCCCACTACGGAGGTCTGTGATGGAAACCAGGCCCAAAGGGAGCATTCTCATAAGCTCTCCTGTAAGCCGCTTGTCTGCTTGGCGTGGGGATAGCCAGGATGTATAGGAGATCAGCGAGATTGCCATACCTGTTAGTGAGAGTCCTGCTAGATAGCCCAGGTCCCCATATGTCACAAGATCACCGGGTGGAAGCCTGATACTTGGAAAATCCATCACAGCCGCTGTCCATGTGAATGGTTGTTTACTCGGCATGTCACAAAGAGATGCTGCGCCCGATCTTACTCTACACAGATGCAGAGCACTAGACTCCGGAGGATCTGCGTCTGACAACTCACGTGAGGTAGCCGCTGCGGGCACAGCTAGGCTAGAAAGAGGCTTCAAATTTTCAAGTTGCCGGACAAGTTTCGGCGCGGCCGCCATTTGTAATTCTGCAGGCGGTAGTAGAGGAGTGTGAGCTTTCAATATGTGTAGCAATTGAGCATGGTTGCTATCCATTTTTAGATCAAGGTCTCTTAAGAGTGCTTGAATTTCGATGTATATAGTGCCATCCATATTGGCTAACAATTATACCCCCTCTTATTAGTACGATAGTGGTTCTGCTTCACCCAGCAGACGGGGGGGGGGGGAGAGATATGCTGATAGTAGAGGGCCGACGCTAGATTTAGGCAAACATCAAGAAGAGCAGTTGTATAGGTGAAGTACCCTCCACACACATATATATCTGTTCAGCTTCGGCTCAGACATCCAGTTTCACACAAAGTGATCATGAAATATGGGCTGGAGAGTATATAATTTGATCTTTTACAATATAAGGCCTAGAGCTTCTGTCTGATGTGTCTGATCTCGATAGCTGCTCCTCTAGCAGAGTTTTCACGATTGCAAAAAAATATGTACCGTGCTACTTGTAATCTAGCCCATAATATTTCATTATTATTATTATTATTATTTACAAAAACAGTTTTAATGGGAAATTTAACACTTTATGTAAAAAAGCCATTAACAAGCTCAGTGGGAACTCTTTTGGGCTCTGAAAGACTTGAATGAGATGTGAAAACAACCTTCCCCTGCAGTAATTTTGTGAGATCAAAATGAAAATCTGACAGATTTTTTAAACTGTCACTGATGTTACTTTAATAAATGAAAGTTTTTTTTTATCTAACCTCCTGCCAAAAATGATTGACAACACAGGTGCAAACTAGGCAGTTGTTAGCTAGGATCTGTAATGCTAAATTTACATTAGAATTCCCCTTTAATACAATGTTAATACTGTTTGCTTTTTTTTTTTTTTTACATATTACAAACAATGTAGCTTGTGTTATAGCCTTGTTAGTTATCAGGCACCTATTTAAAGGAACAGTAAAGTCAAAATTCAATGCTCATGATTCCAACAGGGTATGGGATTTTAAACACGTATCCAATTTACTTCTCTCACCTAATTTGCTTTGTTCTCATGGTATATTTGTTGAAAATAAATATCAAGGTATGCTCAGGTGCAGCAATGCACTATAGGAGTTAGCTGGTGATTGGTGGTTGAACACACATGCCTCTTGTTATTGCCTTACCCAATATGTTCAGCTAGCTCCCAGTAGTCCATTGATTCTCTTTCAACAAATTATACCAAAGAATTAATCAAAATGAAATAAATTAGAGTTTGTATCACTTTAATACATGGGTAGCTGTAATCATACGTCAGTTTTCCTTTTAGCAATGAATTAAACTGCATCAGAATCTGTTTGACTATTTTTTGACATTTATAGGGGATTTTGTTGCATTAAGAATTTCTATTCCAGAGGTAAAAGTCCTCTGAATGACAAACAGTCAAGTGACTTTTTAAAACGGCTGGTTTATTGCACCCAAGTGTATTATATGCCTTTGAGAAATGGGATATTTCTAAATGGTCTCTTTTGAAAATAAATTAAGCTTTTCTTTCAAGTGGCTGTAACAACCTTTGCAGTTATTGGCTGTTCTGCAGATAACCAAGCCTTTAGTTTTCCTGTTTTATTGGATAGGTCATTTAACTTTCATCTGCTTGTGATGTGAATGATCTCATTAACCTTTCCAATTATGTTATTACGCTGACAGTGATAGTATGGGGATTACATTTTCATTGCTTCTAGTAACAAAAAGTAATAAATATGACTTTTCTTCTCCATTGTAATCATATTCAGAATGATATTCATGGAATCGTACAAATACTGCATTTAGAAATAAACAAATACATTACAGCTGTTATATGGTAGCGTTATAAATGTGTGCTTTTGTGTGTATGTGAATGTCTGTCTGTGTGCTTTTGTGTGTATGTTTGTGCTTATGTGTGTGTCTGTGTGTATGTAAATGTTTATGTCTGTGTATGTTTGTGTGTATGTGAATATTTGTGTTTGTGTGCATGTGTATACATACAGATACACACGCAGACATATGCACACAAATACACACATGCATGCACATACGCACGCAGACATATGCACACAAAGACATACACAAACATACCACATACACACGCAGACATATGCACATAAATACACACATGCATGCACATACACATGCAGACATATGCACAGAAAGACATACACAAACATAACACATACACATGCAGACGTATACACACACATACACATAGACATGCAAACATATGCACACAAATACAGACAAACACTTGCCGACATATGCACATACACACAGATAAATGCACACAAAGACACACACACACATGCACATACACACGCAGACATATGCACAAAAAGAAACACATGTAGACATATGCACACAGAAACACACATGCACACAAAGACACACAGACATATGCACACAAAGACACGCACATGCATTTACACACACGCAGACATATGCACACAAAGGCGCGCACAGTCATGCATATACACACGCAGACATATGCACACAAAGACACACACATGCACATACACAAGCAGACATATGCACAAAAAGAAACACACGCACACACAAGTAGACATATGCACACAGACGCACACGCACACATGCACACACAGACATATGCACATACACACAGATAAATGCACACAAAGACACACACACACATGCACATACACACGCAGACTAGGGTTGCCACCCATCCCTTAAAATACAGAACACTTATAAGTTACACATGCTGCAGGGTGTGCACGGAGGAATGTGACTAGTGCTGTCCAGAAACACAATACATGTTCCTCCCTGCAGCATGCGTAACTCATAAGTGTCCAGGAAAACATGGCTGAGGTGGCAACCCTAACGCAGACATATGCACAAAAAGAAACACACGCACACACACATGTAGACATATGCAAACAGACGCACACGCACACATGCACACACAGACATATGCACACAAAGACACACATATTCACACACATATGTATATAAACACGCAGACATGTAGACACACACACACGCACACATGTAGACGTATGCACACAAAGATACACATATACCCACACAAGGACACACATGCACAAATGCACCCTCTGAGCTGTCAATAAGATTAATAAAGAAATGCACATTTAACTTCATAATATGTTAGCCTCTTACAATATAATATTAAACACTTGTACAACAAATAGTTAAGTGATGGTCCCAGCAGACCAGGTGCTAGCAACAGTGAGCCTGGCAATGTTACAGGTAGGAATCTATAAGGGATATTATTCAGTCAAATCCTTTTAAACAACTTTCAAATGTACTTCTCTTATCAAATTTTCTTCATTCTCTTGGTATCCTTTGTTGAAGGAGCAGACATGTACGACTGGGGGCTAATTGAGAACATGAGGGTTAGCCAATGACAATAGCTCTAGCTGTGCAGATACCTCACAGTAGTGCATCACTGCTCCTGAGCCTACCGAACAATGTTTCACATTAAGGAAAAGAAAGAGAATGAACCACATTAGATAGAAGTAAATTGAAAAGTTTTTTGTTGTTGTTTTTTTTTTTTTTAAATTGCCTGATCTACCTGAACCATGAATGTTTATTTGGATTTTACTGTTTCTTTAATAGACATGCAACAATGGGCCAAGTATGAAGGGTCTGTCCTCAACAATGTCCTCTGCATCTGGACAAGGGGGCTGATTAATCAAATGGTGGGCGGACAGGATTCGCTGTAGCGAATCATGTCTGCCCGACATGGCTTAATTCCGATAGCAAACGCTGTCGGCATTTAAAGGGACATAAAACCCATTATTTATATAGAACATAACATTTAAAAAAACTTTACTTCTATTATCACATTTTCTTAGTTTTATTGTTCTCCTTTGTGGAAAAGCAGAAATGTAAGCTCAAGAGTGTGCACGTGTCTGCAGCACTATATAGCAGCAGTTTTGCGACAATGTTATACATTAGCAGGGGCACTAGATGGCAGCACTATTTCCTGTTGTGTAGTGCTTCAGGCATGTGCACGCTACCTACCTAGGTATCTCTTCAACAAAGAATAACATGAGAATTAAAAAAAATCGATAATAGAAGTAAATTTTAATCTTTTTAAAAATTGTATCCTCTATCTGAATCATGAAAGATTTTTTGGGGGTTTAGTGTCCCTTTAACATTGCACAAGCATTTCAACATTGCAATGCCGCCCCCTGCACATTCACAGCCAATCGGCCACTAGCAGGGGGTGTCTATCATCCCAATCGGATCTGATCTGGATGATTGCAGTTCGCCAGCTAAAAGGTGGTGGACGATATAAGAAGCAGCGGTCCTATGACCGCTGTTTCTTAACTTATGTTTCCGGCGAGCCAAAAACATTGGGCGGAGAAAGCAGCATCCGCTTCTTATTAAATCTCCCCTAAGATCCGTAATGTGCAGCTTACAAAAGTGAGTTGGTAAAGATTTCTTCTCCACTTTGAAACAGACCCAATATGAACATAGTTTTGCACTATTGTGTTCCAAAGAGGATGCAGGGAAGCAAAATGTACCTTGATAAAATTATTGATCTAATAAAATAATTTGTATCATCACTGACCAGGGCTCTTTATTTGCTGCTATGGTAATGGAAAGCCCTACAGAACTTTTATAAAAGTGTTTTAAGCTTTAAACAGAACTATTTTTATACCAGCTATATTTTTGTTACAGAAAAGCCATTTACAAGCCAGTAAATAGTTGTCCCTCCTTTCCTTGGCTTCCGATGGCTAGTTTGGTAGTCACTTGTAATGTAAATTCAAAATAAAAAATCAAAACTGCTATTAACCCTCACCAGGGCTATTCACTTCAATTAACCTTCACTGGTTCTCTCTGCTGTAATCAAGCATAACTTCCACCATTAACCCACACTGCAGAGCTTTGCTTATCATTAAACATAACCACAACCTTCCTGAATTAAATCAGGCTTTACAATGATACCAACCAGTTTTAGTAACCATAATCATCTGCCTGTTCTATTAACAATGTCAATCATATCCCCTTTCCCCTTGCCAATTCCCCAACTATATATACTCCAACAGCACTTCATTTTGTGCTCTTATCTTGATTAGACACAGGAAAAGACTAGAGAGGGAGAACAGACAACAAGTTATTAGTTTCTTCCCAGCAAGAGACCTGCATACTCACACTGGCCATGAAATAATACAAAGGTGCAAACTTAAAGCTTGAAAGCCTAGTTTACAGATTTCTTTTTTTTTTCCTCTTTATGGAGAATGGGACAAAGCTCAATTTTTAAACAAAATCAAGTGATGTTTCATATTTGATAAGGTCATGTTTGAGCGTAGATCAAGTGTGTAGAGCTAGCCTTGAGATTGTTTCAGTCTTAGGAGCCAAATTATCATTGTGCGGACGACCATCATCCGCTGTAGTGGATCATGTCCGCTGCCCATCGATAAATGCCATTTATCATTGCACAAGCATTTCTCGTGAAATGCTTGTGCAATACCGCCCCCTGCACATTCCCAGCCAATTGGCTGCTAGCAGGGTATCTCAATCAACCCGATCGTATCCGATCAGAGGTGGCCGCTCAGAGGTGGAGGACCAGTTAAAACCGCTGCTTCTTAAGTCCTGTTTCTGGCACATCAGGAACACCAAGCAGGTGACTGGAACCACCGGAACATCAAGCAGGTGACTGGTGCCTCAAGAACACTGAGCAAGTTACTGGCACCTCAAAAATACAGAGCAGGCTACTGATATCTCAGGAACACCAAGCAGGTTACTGGCACCACAGCAACACCAAGCAGGATACTGGCACCTCACAAACTCAGAGCAGGCTATTGGCACCTCATAAACACAGTTCACTTCATGAACACCACGCAGGATACTGGCAACACAGGAACACCAAGCATATTACGGGTACCACAGGAACAATGAGTAAGTTACTGTCACCTCATGAAACTGAGCAGACTACTGAAACCTCAGTAACACCAAACAGGTTACTGGAACCTCAGAAACACCAAGCAGGTTACTGTAACCTCAGGAACCCCAAGCACGCTAATGAAACCTCAGGAACATCAAGCAGGTTACTAGAACCTCAGGAACATCAAGCAGGTTACTGGAACCTCAGGAACACCAAGTAGGTTACTGGAACTTCAGGAACACAAAGCAGGTCACTGGAACCTCAGGAACATCAAGCAGGTTACTGGAACCCCAGGAACATCAAGCAGGTTACTGGAACCTCAGGAACATCAATAAGGTTACTGGAACCTCAGGAACTTTAAGCAGGTTACTGGAACCTCAGAAACATCAAGCAGGTTACTGGAACCTCAGGAACATAAAGCAGATTACTGGAACCTCAGGAACATCATGCAGGTTACTGGAACCTCAGGAACATTAAGCAGCTTACTAGAACCTCATGAACATCAAGCAGGTTACTGGAACCTCAGAAACACCAAGCAAGTTACTGGAACCTCAGGAGCATCAAGCAGGTTACTGGAACCTCAAACACCAAGCAGATTACTGGAACCTCAGGAGCACCAAGCAGGTCACTGGTGCCACAAGAATAATGAGCAGGATACTGGCACCATAGGAACACCAAACATAGAAACATCGATATTGACCAAGCAAGTTACTGGTACCACAGGAATAATGACCAGGATACTAGCACCACAGGAACACCAAGTAGGTTAATAGTACCACAAGAATAATGAGCAGGATACTGGCACCACAGGAACACCAAGCAGGTTACTGGTACCACAGGAATAATAATGAGGGTACTGGCACCAAAGGAACACCAAGCAGGTTACTGGTACCACCGGAATAATAATGAGGATACTGGCACCACAGGAACACCAAACAGGTTACTAGCACCAAAGGAATAATGAGCAGGATACTGGCACCACAGGGACACCAAGCAGGTCATTGGTACCACAAGAATAATGAGCAGGATACTGGCACCACAGGAACACCAAGCAGGTTACTGGTACCACAGGAATAATAATGAGGGTACTGGCACCACTGAAACACCAAGCAGGTTACTGGTACCACAGGAATAATAATGAGGATACTGGCACCACAGGAACACCAAACAGGTTAATGGTACCACAAGAATAATGAGCAGGATATTGGCACCACAGGAACATCAAGCAGGTTACTGGTACCATAGGAATAATGAGGATACTGGCACCATAGGAACACCAATCAAGTTACTGGTACCACAGGAATAATGAGGATACTGGCACCACAGGAACACCAAGCAGGTTACTGGTACCACAGGAATAATGAGCAGGATACTGGCACCACAGGAACACCAAGCAGGTTACTGGTATCACAGGAATAATAATGAGGATACTGGCACCATAGGAACACCAATCAGGTTACTGGTACCACAGGAATAATGAGGATACTGGCACCACAGGAACACCAAGCAGGTTACTGGTACCACAGGAATAATGAGCAGGATATTGGCACCACAGGAACACCAAGCAGGTTAATGGTACCATAGGAATTATGAGGATACTGGCACCACAGGAACATTGAGCAGGTCCCTGGCACCTCAGGAAGACTTTTCAGGATACTGGTAAGACAGAGTGCATATATTACTGAAACTCAGCACTGGTAACTGGTACCGTAAGAGCCAAATGTTGGATGTTGACACCACAGATCAGGGTATTGGTAACACAGGTATATAGTGCACAGTATGCAGAAACAAAATAGTGGTTAAGCTAGCAAGGTTCAAACAGTACAAATATAGTAGACAGAGTCCAGGTCCAAACAAAGGAGTCAGGATACCAGAAATCTGAGTGGTACTTCTACTGTGTGTTTGCGGGATTAGAAACACATAATGGTGCAGGGTCGATGGTATTAAGATTAAATACTCAAACAAATTAGAGCATGTCATGTTTTTACTATTATGGCTATTTAAAGTGAGCTCTAAAGCATCAGTGCCATACTGGGAGCTAGCTAAACACATCTGGTGAGCCAATGACAAGAAGCATATGTGTGTAGCCAATAATTATCAGCAAGCTCCCAGTAGTGTATTCCTGCTGCTGATAACATGTATATATTATTTTCAACAAAGGATACCAAAAGATCAAAGTAAATCTGACAAAATAACTAATTGTGCAACTTTAACTTTGACTTTCCTAGCCCTTTAAAATATTCTACATATTTTGTTTCTATCATTTCACCCTGTTCTTGAGATAGAGTTTTTTTTTTTTAAATGCATAAAGATATTAACATGCACTCTGTCATTTACATGTACAGCAAGACTGGATAATTTGCCATATTTTGTCACATTTTTGTGGTAATATCTCTTTTTGAATAGCAGTATCATAGGTTTGCATTCTTAGCTTGATTCCTATTATGCTCTGAGTTTTCATAATATTTGCATTTTGAATAATGTAGTAATTTTAAGTATCTCTTTTTTTCTGTCAGTAAAATCAAATGCATGCTCTGGTAATTAGAGTAAAAAATTTATCTGAAATCTGCTTGCAATACAAATCTGTAACTGATGCGATTTGGCCTCATAGGAGGCACCTGTAAGTTACAAATGTATCTAAAAACTTATACAGGGAGAAGTAGTTTAAAGACTTTGGTCTAATGTAGTGTGTTAGTTTTTGCTTGGCCCTGAACAATCAATAACACTCAATCTGTAATTACAATGTGTTGGTTAATTTATTTAAGCAAAGCATTTTAACGCACCAATACATTTATAGCAAGGCTTATACTTTCATTTGTAAGAGCAAAGTGGCAGTAGCGCAGTTATTTTGCTCTTATTACAAGTCGGCAGGTAGGGTTTGCTTTGGTCACACAATCCAAACAATTTTTTTTTTCTTTTAACACTTGTAAAAAACTGGTTCAAACTTTTAACACCTTGTATTGTGCTTTATCTTCAAATGCTATAGAAATACCTGAACAGAGGTTGATTAAGGTTTAATATGTGGAGGGTATAGGGTTAATGCGAAAAAAGATTTGAGGAGATAGGGAAATAGTAAAGGGATAAGATATATGAGAATTTGGGGTGGGTTGGGAGAGGGTGAATGTATATGTGTGTCTAGTGTGTATATGTATATGTGTTAAGACTAATATGTACAATTAAACTTATCTGGAAAGTGTAAAATAAGGAAAAACTCTACTAGTTTTGCTATAAAGCAGTTTTACGCATTTGCTTTATCACAAATGATTTTAGTGGGAGCCCTAATAGAAATCTATTATCATATTAAAATGGTTTACACATCTATGGCATGCACCTAACTTGTACTCATGTTCACACAATAAATATTAACCATTATCTTATTAGACCAGCAGAAAAATGCAAGCTGTATAGATTTCTCGCAAGAGACGTTCCAAAACGCTTGATTTATAATCTGGCCTTTGGTTTTCAAACTCAGATTTACCAGCATAAAGGAAATCATGGTGAGTTGTATTTAAAGGGACATTCCAAACTCAATTTAAAAGCACTTAGATAAATTACATCTTTGATTTGAAACATATTTGCAGGATACATATATTGGCAAAAATGCTTCTAGTAAAAGTTATCACATTTTTTCTTTGCATGTGAATCATAGCTAGATATTATCAGTGCACCAGCATTTTAAATACTTCAGTTGCTCTAAGTGCCAGTGGGGCTTTTATCATGTCAGCAATAACTTGTGCAGCGGCAAAAAATGTATTTCAGATGAATCTTTCAGAATGAGTTTTTGAAAAAACTTACGGCTAGATTACTAGTCTTGCGTTAGGCTTAAAAAGCAGCGTTGGCCGGTCCCAACGCTGCTTTTTAAGGCCCGCTGGTATTATTAGTCTTGCAGATACAGATCTACCGCTCACTTTTTTGTCCAGGCTTGGAAATACCACAAATCCACTTACGTAAATTGCGTATCCTCTTTTTTCAATGGGACTTGCATAGCGCTGGTAATACAAGTCTGACAAAAAAATGAGCGGTAGACCCTCTCCTGTCAAGACTGGTACCGCATATTAAAGTCAGTAGTTAAGAGTTTTACACTACAACGCCGTAGCATAAAACTCTTAACTAAAGTGCTAAAAAGTACACTAAACACCAATAAACTACCTATAAACTACTAAACCAAGACCCCCTCACATCGCAAACACTAAAATTAAATTTTTAACCCCTAATCTGCCGAACCGGACTTCGCCGCCACTATAATAAATATATTAACCACTAAACCGCTGCACTCCCGCCTCGCAAACATTAGTTAAATATTATTAACCCCTAATCTGCCGTCCCTAACATCGCCACCACCTACCTACATTTATTAACCCCTAATCTGCCACCCCCAACGTCACTGCTACTATACTAAAGTTATTAACCCCTAAATCTAAGTATAACCCTAACCCTAACACCCCCTAACTTAAATATAATTTTTATAAATCTAAATAAAATTACTATAATTAACTAAATAATTTCTATTTAAAACTAAATACTTACCTGTAAAATACACCCTAAGCTAGCTACAATATAACTAATAGTTATATTGTATCTAGCTTAGGGTTTATTTTTATTTTACAGGCAAGTTTGTATTTATTTTAACTAGGTAGAAAAGTTACGAAATAGTTATTAACTATATATTAACTACCTAGCTAAAATAAATACAAAGTTACCTGTAAAATAAAACCTAACCTAAGTTACAATTACACCTAACACTACACTATAATTAAATTAATTCCCTAAATTAAATACAATTAAATACAATAAAATAAAATTATCTAAAGTACAAAAAACCCCACTAAATTACAGAAAATAATAAACAAATTACAAGATTTTTAAACTAATTACACCTAATCTAATCCCCCTAACAAAATAAGAAAGCCCCTCCCCAAAATAAAAAGCCCTACCCTACACTAAATTACAAATAGCCCTTAAAAGGGCCTTTTGTTGGGCATTGCCCCAAAGTAATCATCTCTCTTACCTGTAAAAAAAGTACAAATCCCCCCAACATTAAAACCCACCACCCACACAAACAACCCTACTCTAAAACCCACCCAATACCCCCTTAAAAAGACCTAACACTAACCCCTTGAAGATCACCTTACCAGGAGAAGTCTTCACCAAACCGGGCCGAAGTCCTCAATGAAGCAGGGAGAAGTCTTCATCCAAGCCGGGTGAAGTGGTCCTCCAGACGGGCAGAAGTCTTCATCCAGACGGCATCTTCTATCTTCATCCATCCGGCGCGGATTATTGTATTTAATTGTATTTAATTGTATTTGATTTAGTTAATTTATTTAATTATAGTGTAGTGTTAGGTGTAATTGTAACTTAGGTTAGGTTTTATTTTACAGGTAAATTTGTATTTATTTTAGCTAGGTAGTTAGTAAATAGTTAATAACTATTTAGCAACTATTCTACCTAGTTAAAATAAATACAAACTTGCCTGTAAAATACAAATAAACCCTAAACTAGCTACAATGTAACTATTAGCTATATTGTAGCTATCTTAGGGTTTATTTTACAGGTAAGATTTGGGGTTAATAATATTTAACTAATGTTTGTGAGGCGGGAGTGCGGCGGTTTAGGGGTTAATATGTTTATTATAGTGGCGGCAACGTTGGGGGCAGCAGATTAGGGGTTACTAAATGTAGGTAGGTTGTGGCGACATTGAGGAAGGCAGATTAGGGGTTAATAAATATAATGTAGATGTCGGCGATGTTGGGAGCAGCAGATTAGGGGTTCATAAGTATAATGTAGGTGGCGGCGGTGTCCGGAGCGGCAAATTAGGGGTTAATAATATAATTTAGGTTGTGGCGATGTTGTGGGTGGCAGATTAAGGGTTAATAAGTGTAAGATTAGGGGTGTTTAGACTCGGGGTTCATGTTAGGGTGTTAGGTGTAGACATAAAATGTATTTCCCATAGGAATCAATGAGGCTGCGTTAAGGAGCTTTACGCTGCTTTTTGGCAGGTGTTAGGCTTTTTTTCAGCCGACTCTCTCCGTTGATTCCTATGGGGAAATCGTGCACGAGCACGTTACACCAGCTACCCGCTAACGTAAGCAGCGCTGGTATTGGAGTGCGGTAAGGAGCAAAATTTTGCTCAGCGCTCACTTCTTGTCTGGGTTGTAAAAACCCGTAATACCAGTGCTGTCTGTAAGTGAGCGGTGAGCATAAACTGCTCGTTAGCACCGCACAGCCTCTAATGCCAAACTTGTAATCTAGCTGTTAGTTTTTAGAATATTTGCTGCACTGTAGGTTCAGTGCGGCTGAACATAGAGCTTGCGCTAAAGGATCTTTTCCTATAGCGCACGCACTGGGATTCACCGCACTAAGCCTCTTTTTAGTGTGACCAAGGGCTCTATGAAGAAGAGTCCGGATTAGCGAGCTACAGGTAAATACTGAACATTTCAAAGCTATTTTAAAAGAAATAAGCAAATGTTGTTAGTATTTGTTACTTTTCTTTAAATTAGTGCATTCGTTCGGATATTCACTTTGTGAAAATGAAACGGATATTCATGGTTTTGTCACAAATTTGCATTCATAGCAAAACAAATGCACAAGCCTAGTAAATAGAGGCTGCCTGTCTTTAGTATTGTTGAAAATTTGTAATCTTGATGTACGTTATATAACATTCATGAGCCTAGATTTAATCTGAGATCACATTTGCCTCTTTCATTCACCTTTTTTTTAGTAGTCAATGAAGTCAATCAAAATCTGTACCACATACACAAATTAAGCAAGCATTATACGCTCCAGGACTCTGAGAAACCTAGTTCAACCGTTGTATAATAACACAAAACACATGTCGTTCAGCAACCCTAATGTAAAAGAAATGTCCCTTTACTAACATTTATGGATTTACAATTTCTGGATAGATTATTGGGTCTATTTATTAAAGGTCTTGCGGACCTGATCCGACAGTGCGGATCAGGTCCGCAAGACCTCGCTGAATGCGAAGAGCAATACGCTCTCCGCATTTAACGTTGCACCAGCAGCTCACAAGAGCTGCTGGTGCAACGCCGCCCCCTGCTGACTCGCGGCGAATTGGCCGCCAGCAGGGAGGTGTCAATCAACCCGATCGTACTCCATCGGGTTGATTTCCGGCGATTCCTGTCCGCCTCATCAGAGCAGACGGACAGGGTTATGGAGCAGCGGTCTTTAGATCACTGCTTCATAACTGGTGTTTCTGACAAGTCTGAAGACTCGCCAGAAACACGGGCCCACAAGCTCCTTACAGAGCTTGATAAATGGGCCCCTATGTGTGGAACACTATTTAGCCCTCCCACTTGCGCTTTAACTGCGCTAGACGGAGGCTTTTTGTGCACGTCAGGTTGAGCTCATATTATGAATTGAAAGTAAAAGTTTAGCGCACAAGCAAAAACTTGACCCACACAAAAAATAAATCTTCAAATATCACAAAAGCATTAACTTATTCTCCCAATGGAGCGTGCAGACTGCAAAAAAATAAAATAATACCCATACTTATGTGCTCACCCGATTGTGTTTATTTATGTGCGCTAACCCGGCATGAATTATAAATATTTCACATTATCATTTTCTTCCAATAGAATCATATGCTATATTTAGTCTTAAATAAATTTAAATATATGTTTTTTTTTTGTAAAATATGCATCTATAACACTATATATACATGATTATATAGGTATATATATATATATATATATATATATATATATATGTGTGTGTGTGTTTATATATGTCTGTAAGTACATATATACACATAAAAATACATATGTATACATATATAATCATATATACATACATATACATATTTAGACATGTATATGTATGTACCTCTTTGTTAAAGCCATTTGCCTGACTTTTGTTTTCTAATATCTGAGACCTCATATCTTTGAGCCCTTTTAACTTTTAATGCAATTATTTAAAAATCATTTTATCGGACAGTTTCTCCCCTAGTAGTCAATGGACCAGGAAAAAAAAAACCCTGCTAACCCGACCGTGCAAATTCAAGAGTGCTTAACCCAACATGAGATATTTCACATTCCAATGTTCTTCACATAACAGGATGTGCTATTTATTCTTAAATACATATTTCTATATATAGCTGAATATACCTATATACCTATATCTATTCCTATAGATATATAGGTATAGATATGTAGTTTACATATACAGTATCAAATATTTATATAAACTATATATTTAATAATAAAAAGTAAATAATATTTTATGGGAAGAACAAAGGAATGTAAAATATCATTTTGAGCATCCTTTTTTCCAATTTAGGGCAGATTACAAGTGGAGCGCAAAATATCACTATCACAAGGGTGATATTCCCCCTCCAGTTTGAAATATCAGCGCACACAAATATGTATTACAAGTTAGGTGCACAAGAGAAGGCTTCCATAGGCTCCAATAGGGGCCTTGTTCTTATGTCATGAGACACGGCATGAGAACCTAGAGCAATGTAGGGGGTAAGTCGCGCATCGATGGGCAGCAAATTTAAATGTATTTATTTATTATTTATTTATAAAATATTTACCAGGAAGATCTCTCTTGTTTTCAAGTATGCCCTGGGTCCACAAAACATTGCATTGATACAATAGGCTGCAATAAAATACAAAAACAATAATAATACAAAATATATGCAAAATTTAACATAGAACAGGTCGGAAATATATAATCAACCATGATTATATTTCTTTCATGTAATTGGCAAGAGTCCATGAGCTAGTGAGGTATGGGATATACAATCCTACCAGGAAGGGCAAAGTTTCCCAAAACTCAAAATGCCTATAAATACACCCCTCACCACACCCACAATTCAGTTTTACAAACTTTGCCTCCTATGGAGGTGGTGAAGTAAGTTTGTGCTTGTTTTTTATGATTTGTTCTATGATAAGCGCTTCTAAGCATTCTGAAGCCCAATTCCTCTCAGAGTACAGTGTTTGTCAAAGTGATGTAAAGAGAGTATCGCCTGTTTGATTTTATGGTTTCCCTCGCAGGAAATCTTTTCAAGGGTTCTCTGTTATTGGTCGTAGGGATTTATCTCCTACCTCCCTTTTTCAGATCGACGATAAACTCTTATATACCATTACCTCTGCTGATAGTTTTCAGTACTGGTTTGGCTATCTGCTATATGTGGATGGGTGTCTTTCGGTACGTATGTATCATTATTTAAGACACACTGAGCTATGGTTTGGCGCTTTATGTATTAATATAAAGTTTTAAATATATGTATTTTACTTATATTTGCCATGAGTAAGGTTTATGTGTATTTCCCTTTTCAGTCTAAACAGTTTCAGTATAGGAATCATGTTTGGGAAGTTTATTTAAACTTTTTTCTTACCTGGGGTTCAGTCTTTTTCAATTTGACTTTCATTTTTTTGCGGGCAAATCTAGGCTCGCAAGGGCACTGTTTTTTTATTGCTTCATTTTTGGCTCAATATATTTTGCCACAAAATTGCGCCTTAGATGGTGCAAATTTCGTAATTTACGGCGTCTTTGTTGACACTAATTGTTTTCTCGTTTGTTATGACGCAAGTTGTGTCATTTCCTGGTGTTATTTTTGCGCCAAAATTTTTTAAATTCTCTTTGCGTAATGCGTCATTCTTGGCACCAAATTTGAGTTATTTTACCCCTCTCCCTCTATTGCTCGCCGTTTTCATGAACTTTGAAACCTATTATGCCTGCTTTTGTTTTTCTTGACTGAAACTGTTACATTGTGGAAATGTAATGTTTTGCCTAATGTTATTTTTCTTTTTCTGTTACATTTTGGCGAGATAACTCATTCTGTTCCTGACTCTTATGTTACTGTAGAAACTATGATGCCCTGGAACACAATTCTACAAAGCTAAGCGTGTTCTTTTCATTTTTTAAGCTGTTGTTATTTCTTCAGCTCAATTATGTGGCATTTATTTATCTTGTTTTATGCTAGCAATGTTTCTACATGTACAATGACATTTACTGTTTTTTACATATTTAGTTCATGTACTTGATTTAATCTGCAATCATCACATGGTGTTGCTTATATCATAAAATGTTATGACTGCTATTATGACTTTAAGTAAACTTACCAGGTCCTTTAAAAAAATGGTTAAGATTTATTTAATTTTGTTCTGACCGACAGCATTTTTAAGTTTATTCTACTGATGAAGGCTTCTTTGGCTCAAAGGATCCTGTATCAGACAGTTTGTTAAATTCTCCTTATTTTTCATTTGAACATTTTTCGTTCTTTGTTAAGGAAATGTTTTTTTATTTATAGCTTTTAGGAGTCTAGTCCTCCTATTAACAATCAGCTAGATTACGAGTTTTGTGTTATGAGTGAAAAAGGATCGTTATGCTTCATAACGCTGCTTTTTCCCTAACGCCGCTATTACAAATCTTGCAGGTATAGGTGTACCGCACTCCTTTTTTGTCGTCACGCAACATCAGTACCGCACTTTTTCAAAAAAGTTAGTATTAGGTTTTTTAAGGGTTTATTTGGTGGGTTTTATTTTTAGCTTAGGGGTTGGGCACCGTAAAAGAGCTCAATGCCCTTTTAAGCACAATACCCATCCAAATGCCCTTTTCAGGGCAATGGTAAGCTTAGGTTTATTTAGATAGAATTTTATTTGGGGGTTTGGTTGTGTGGGTGGTGGGTTTTACTTTTGGGGGGTGTTTGTATTTTTTTTTTACAGGTAAAAGAGATGATTTCTTTGGGGCGATGCCCCGCAAAAGGCCCTTTTAAGGGCCATTAGCAGTTTAGTGTAGGCTAGGTTTTTTTTTATTTTGGGCGGGCTTTTTTATTTTGATAGGGCTATTAGATTAGGAGTAATTTGTTTTTATTTTTGATAATTTCGTTTTTTATTTTGTGTAATTTAGTGTTTATTTTTTTGTAATTTAGATAATTGTATTTGATTAATTTTATTTGTTTTATTGTAATGTTAGGTTTTAGTGTAAGGCAGGTTAGGTTTTATTTTACAGGTAAGTTTGTATTTATTTTAACTAGGTAGCTAGTAAATAGTTAATAAACTTACTTGTGAAATAAAAATAAAACCTAAGATGCTGGGGGCGGCAGATTAGGGGCTAATAAAGGTAGGTGGCGGCGATGTTAGGGCCTTTAGATTAAGGGTTAATAAATTTATGTAGGTGGCAGCGATGTTGGGGGCGGCAAGATTAGGGGTTAATAACTAATGTAGGTGGCGGCGATGTTAGGGGAGGCAGATTAGGGGTTAATAACTGTAATGTAGGTGGCAGCAATGTTAGGGGCGGCAGATTAGGGGTTAATAACTGTAATGTAGGTGGGGGCAATGTTAGGGGCAGCAGATTAGGGGTTAATAACATTATGTAGGTGGCGGTGATGTTGGGGTGGCAGATTAGGGGTTAATAACATTATGTAGGTTGCAGTGATGTCAGGGGCGGCAGATTAGGGATGTTCAGACGTGTTTTTTATGTTAGGGTGTTAAGTTTAAACATAACTTTTTCTTTCCCCATAGATATCAATGGGGCTGCGTTACGGAGCTTTTGTTTCCGCGATCACAGGTGTTAGGCTTTTTTTTTTGCCGTCTCTCCCAATTAATGCCTATGAGGAAATTGTGCACAAGCATGTCAAAGCAGCGCTTGCATTTGGGTTAGGTATGGTGCTCAACGCCACCAAATCGCCCTCACAAGTCGTTTTTTTTAAAAGCTGTAATAGCAGCGCTATAGGGAGGTGAAATACTGCCGCTTTTGTGGCGGTCGTTAATTTCCCTATAGCCCTCAAAACTCATAATCTAGCTGAATGTTAATAATCCTTTTCAAATCTAGATTTTAACATTTTTGCTTTTGAGGTTTTTTCCTATTCAATATACTATCTGTATTATATTCTAGAGAATGGTTGTTCTGATTTCCTCTTGGGACTGTGCTTCTATTTCTAAGGAAATTGGTACTTGTTTTCAGGATTCTATAGAATTTGAATAAAACCTTAGTAGAGCATATTTATGTACTGTTTATATTTATAGCTCAGCTCTTTCTGTGGCTGACATTACTGTTCTCTCAACCTTTGTTGAACTGTTTCAGTTTTTAAGTATGTAACTCTGTTTATTTACTTTAGATGTATTAATTTAATTATGTTTACTATATTTATTATTATGATTTCAAATATATTTTATTATTTTCTATCTTGTTAGGATAATAATTTATTTGATTTCTATTATCTCCACTATTTCTGGAGGTTTAGAGTTTTTTCTGCCCTACTTTTAGTCCGGTGATGTAGATCAGTTGGTGAATGTCCTAACTACTTCTAGATCTAAGGATTGTTCTAGATCTAAGGATCATAGATTAAATTCCCGGCAGGGTTAATATAGCCCTTTTAGCCTTTGAGGTCAATTTAATGTGTACCATTTATTTGGGTAATAATAACTACTGTTTTATTCAGCTGCTAATTTGGTTAACTCCAAGTGTAAGCACTGAAGAAGCATTTTTTTGTATCCTTCTGGGAGAAAAATGCTATATAATTACTAGTTATTAGACTGCATGAAGGTGCGGTTCTCAAACTAGTACTTCTGGTGGGGGGCAGATTAAATTCTTTTTGGATAAACTCAGTCCAAATTCTATATTATTCTTAGGGTTTGAATATAATTTTAGAATGAGACCTTCTATGGGAAGAATCTTTCTTTCTTAGTATACTCTGTGCATTTTTTACAGGAGTGATTATGCTATTTCTTTTTGCAAGAACAGGATTTGGGTTTCTATTCAATTCTATTCTTTTTCCCTAAGAAGAAAGGTTTATTCAACCATTCTTGAATCTGAAGACTTTTATATTGTTAGAGTCTCAACTTTTAAGTTGACGATTATAAGGACGATTATGCCTTTTTGTTAAGGTCATTTTATGTCCACTCCATTTTCAGGATGTTTATCCTCATATGTTATTTTCATTCAGACCACTTGTGGATTCTGAAATGTTCTTTTTAAGATTTACCAATTTGTCGCTTTTCCATTTGGTTTAGTGACAGCTTTATGAATCTTTTCAAAGGTTCTTGGTGCCCTTCTTCTTTCTTCAGACAGTAGGGTATTGTGGTGCTTCTCTATTTTGATGGTATCTTGGTATTATCTTAAACTTTTCCTTTATTAAAGCCGGACAGATAGCTTAGCATGCTAATGCACTGTGACTGAGCTCTGTAGCAACCTGAGGGTTGCAGATTCAATTTCCGGCGAGGTCCATTTAGCCTTTCATCCTTCAGAGGTCAAATAAATGTCAGCAGTGTCTTCAGTCCCAAACAGGTGATTAGACATGCTTTACAAGTACTCAATACATACATATGAAATTGCAGTATTCAAATGTATGGACTTTTCTTTTTGTGGAATCCCTCATGAAGTTTTGTTTCTTCAAGAAATGGTTAGAGGATTTAAATTTATTTTAAGCGTTTCATGATTCCTCAGTCAAGGGTCACTTATTTTTGGGTTCCTAGATGGATTCTGTATTCATGTCTTTGTCTTTATCGGACAAAAGTCAATTGTAAGTGGTGTTAGCCTGTCTTTTTTACAGTCTAGAACATTTCTTTAAGTGGCTATGTGCATAGAAGTTTTAGGTCTCTTAATTGCAGCATCGGGCGTGGTCCCCTTTGCTCGTTTTTCATCTGAGATCTCTTTTTGCTTTGCATACTGAATCAATGATACAGGGATTATTTTTAGATATCACAGTTGATATTTTTAAATGCTAACACTCTTCTATCTATATTTTGGTGATTAGTCTATCATCATTTTATTCAGGGGACCTCCTTTTGTTCATCCTTCCTGGACTGTATTTTTAATGGGTGCAAGTTTTACAGGTTGGGGAGCTGTCTGAGGGACTTTTGACAGCACAAAGGGTTTGGAAACTTAAAGATGCGAGGTTTCCAATCGATATTTTAGAACTCTGTGCTATTTTTTTTTCTTTGCAAGTTAAAACAAACACATAGTTCATAACAGGATAGTTCAAAACAGTTGACTGCTCTTACATGTTTCGGCGAAGTGCCGTATTCATAGATCTGCAGAGTGCTAAGTAAACCTACTTTAAAAAGGGGCTGTTGTACAGCCATTGGACAGGTAATCAACACCTGTTGATTTCTTAAAGTGACTACACCTCATGGAATACAACTGCTTAAGGTGTTTTACTACATATAATTGTTATCATACTGCTTTAATTCTGATACATAGTAGTTACAGTCATGAAAAGTGCTATAGTGAAGCAATGGATTCATGCGGTAATACTAAATTCTAGTACCTGGTAATAAACTATTAAGAAGCAAATTTAAATACAAAGGGGCTTTAATGGTATTATTGCTTACCATTGATAAGTCTGCTAATCCAAATATCTAAAATGACCCATATAATGCTAAATATTGGCTTAAGAATGTACCAAGAGGATATTATCTAGATGTAATTTTCTAGAGCGAGAAATTAGAACATACTTAAACTCTAGGCATCTAGATAAACACTCTAGTTATACTGACATATCAAAGTTAGCACTGATGAAAAAAGTGGTGGATCATTAAATCTAAATCCAAAATTGAAACATTAAAACCCAATTGGATTTTGCGATAACTTTAAGAGATAATAAGCATAAAAGTATAACAGTTCTTGAAATAGGTACCCCCTTATTATAGGGGTGTACTGTATACTAATTTATTTGGAAACCAGCATTAAATAGAGAATACAATAAGATTGATAAACAGTAGAGGAATCCTCAGCATTCTCTCTTCAATTGTAGGGGATAAGTAAATAGTTTCTTAAAACCAAAAATGTAAAGTTCTACTGACTTCATAAATTCTTAGAATACATATATACACAATTCAATGTTTAATTATTCCCAGTAGTTAATTACATCTTATTCAGAATTAAATCCATTCAGAATTTGTGTGTCTAATTTAAAGATCCAAAAAACATTCTTTCTTTCTTGTAGTCATCGTGAGAATGCTTGAACATAACATACAATGAGCTTCCAACCAAGAAATAATCCTGAGGGTTGATAGGCGAATGTACTTCATGACAGATGACCATGTACACAGCCAATAAAATAGGCTTTCCTCAACTTCAGAAATAGAGATGCATCATTCTGGATTGTAAATCAGATTATCCACCTTTGGATCAGAAATTTTAGTACCCTCAGAATTAACCTCTTGGTTGAGGATTAGATATACTCCAAAAGAAAAAGCTATAGCCACTTCTAACCCAATAGCAGGGCTTACTTCAAAGTAGGAGATAGGAGTGTAGAGTGCAAGATTTGACCAGTTCTTGCCATCTTCTGGTTCAATATCAAATGTGTCCTTAATGGATTCAGAATCATGAGTGTCCTCACTAGGATCAGGTATATGAATGCCCACACCAGAGCAAGTTTCAGGAATACCCACATCTGGGCAAGGTTCAGGAATATCCTCAGTAGGATCAGGTGAAGGAATGCCCATGCCAGGGCAAGGTTCAGGAATAACCTCAGTAGGATCAGGTGAAGGAATGTCCATGCCAGGTCAAGGTTCAGGAATAACCTCAGTAGGATCAGGTACAGGAATGCCCACTCCAGGGCATAGTTAAGGAATGCCCACACCAGGGCAAGGTTTTGAGGACAGAAGAACTGAGGATAGGTGTGCCAACGTCAAGGCTTTGTTCATGGACAAGAGGCTTGAAGACTGGTATTCCCTCATTAGAGTTAGAAACATGAGTGTCCAAATTTGGGACAATTGCTGAGATACTTGTACTGGGATCAGGTTCAACTATAGAAAAGAAAAAGAACCCACTTTAGAGCCAGGAACCATACTCTCTTCTGAGCAGACGGCAAGGCTTTCTTCAGGGTTCACAAACGAAGAATTTACAAGACCCACTTTAGAGCCAAAAACCATACTCGCTTCTGAGCAGAGGGCATGGCTATCTTCAGGATCAAGTATTATTACACCCATTTCCGGGTTAAACAAAGGAATACCCATAACAGGGTCAAAAACAGGGGAGTCCACCTTGATTCCAGGTTTAGTAGTATCATCATGGAAAACAGGGACAGGAATGGCCATTGGGGAATCCTGTTGAAAAACTTTAGTACAAGTTTCAGGGTCAAGAACATCCACTTGGGAACTAGGTTCAATATTATCCTCACTGGGTTCAGTATCAGGAATTACTGTACAGGAAACAGATGTAATAGAAAATGTAGGTTGATGCAAAGTATCTCCTAAGGAAAACATTTTCTTAGATGCAGTAACAGAAGAATTTTGAGAAGGTGGAGTGTACTGAAATATGACACTCTCAGGTAGATGCGGAAGAATTGTGACACAAGATTCTGACTGAGAAGTTTTCTGGGGTTCAGCAGGCATACTTATTTGAGTTTGAATTTCAGTGTTAAAATCTACAGGGACTACTTCTTGAAAACTGAAAGGTTGTATATCTGGAAGAAACTTTTCTTTTGTTTCTAGCACATGGTTTACAGACATTGAGGCAGCATGAGAGGGATGTAAGGAATCAGCAGTGGAAAGCAGTGTTTGTAATTGTAGAGTTTGAGAAGAGATATCATTAAATGCTTCAAAAACAGACTGAGAGACAACATCCAGCTTGGTGTGGAGAGCATCATGAGGCAAGAGAGGATCTGGCACAACAGAAATTGAATCAGGAGATTCAGGCTGAGTTTCCTCTTTACACTTCTGATTTACTGTAGGCAGAAAGATTTTATTTTTCTTCTTTTATTTTAGAGAGCTTAGATAACTGATATTTCTTACCAATATAAGGCTTCTTAGGGTGGTGCCACTGTGGCCTGGAGTACCTTATATCAGTTTGAGAACAGAAATCCTCTTCATCACTGGATGCAGAATTCTGAAGTAATAAATCAGCATAGTAGTTGAGGGGACCATTTCTCCAAACAGCAGTCTATAAACCAGATGTCTCTTCTTCCAGCTCTGAATTTGTCCAATCTAAAGAATCCATGGGAATATCAGAAATAGGAAGATCAGTATTTTCATGAGAGGTTTCATGATGGGAGCTGTCTGCAGCATCTATATTGTAAATATAGCTACCAAGGATGTCATTATAGCCAATAGGTTGAGGTTTTGTCTGAGTTTGTGGCAAATTAAAGTTGTGCTCATACCAGTCTAATGCTAGTTCAGCTGGATCTGCGAAGTCATCCTCCTCGTTGACATATTCAGACTCAGAGTCTGTATCACCAGGATGGAAATCACAAACAGGAGGAGTAGATGGTATTGTGGAACAGTAGCCCTGTCTCTTTAAATCTTTAAAGATCTGATTTTTTTTCTGCTGAATCTATGAATACAACCTCTTCAGTTACATAGTCAGACTCAGAATCAGTTTCACCAAAATGGAAATCACGAACATGAGTAGATGAGACTCTAGAAAAGTGGTTCTGTCTCTTTAAATCTTCAATGATCTGATTTTTTTCTGCTGAATCTATGGTTACATTTTCTTCATTTTCATAGTCAGATTCAGAATCAGTTTCACCAAAATAGTAACCACGAACATGAGTAGAGGATACTCTAGAATGGGAGTACTGTGTCTTTAAATTTTTAAAAGTATGAAAATCTGTTTTTCCTTTAGGGATAGCTTGGGTTTGAGATAGGTTGTAATTTTTTATTTTCCTTCATGGGTCGGTGCATCCACTACCACTGCGGAACCCTTTTTTAGGCATTAGCTTTCTGTCATGTTCCGGTGTACATGCGCTTAGGACACAGACCCTCGGGGCAGTGGTAGGGATTTGGAGACACTGACCCCTGACTCAGGGAAGAGTATCCTGGACGTGGATAGATGATATTCTGTGATTCATAGTTGCAAGAAGTTATTGTAGAATTCATGGAGAGTGCAACATATGTATACAATATATTCTGGCTTCACTGTGACTTATAGTTAGTTTATAGGAGTAGTGTCAGGATTTATGAGAGAGAAATATAGCAATGTAGGATGTTCAGGCTTTAGAGTAAACTGGTAGAAGATTGACTCATAGATGCAAACTAAGGTTTGTTGCAGGAGAGCAGTACATAATATTATATAGCGCTGTATGACAGTAATAAGCAGAGCAGCACAGGTGATAGACAAGTTGCAAGCTTTAGGCATTAATTACTGTTTGTGCATATATATGCAAACTAAGGTTTGTTGCAGGTTCACAGTACATAATATTATATAGAGCTGTATGTCAGTAATAAGCAGAGCAGCACAGGTGATATACAAGTTGCAAGTTTAAGGCATTAAATACTGTTTGTGCATATATTGGAGAATCACATGAAAGCTTTTAACTGAACACATAGATGCAGAGTTCTGAATATATTAACACATTTGGAGCAGGATATTTCAGCTATGACAACTTGTAGCAGAGAATAGTTATAAAGTTCTGAGTAAGATTCTGTTGTAGTAATTAGAGAGTGATTATGACCAAAAGTATACTTGTAATTTAGAATAAAGCTCAGAGTTTGTTAAGTAGCAGTGTCCATGAAAAAATATGGTATTATATGGATACTTGCGATTAGATGAATTTAAGCATAGCTAAAAGGAAAGGCTGTAGCTTGAATATGCTGGTAAAATCCATGCAGTAACAGTCACAGACCTCTGTTGCTCTGGAACACAACTTTAAAGCTAATGCAATGCAAATTAGGCCTTAGAAGACTTAAAAAGAGGCTGAGGGAATCAGGTGCATGAATGATTAATTAGGCAGGTAAGTTGAATGCAGATACTGCTGAAACCAGAATGATTGTTAGTAGCAGGGAAGGCAGTCTTAATGGGACAGTGATATCAGGCAGGCATATGTTACACAAACACCTTTTTTTAATTGTTTATGTAACCTAGGTGTTCTCTGATACGTGTTCTCATGTCCCTACTCGTCATTCCCACATATTGTAACCTGCAGCCATCTTCTACCACTTTTTTCAATTTTTTATCACCATATAGTAATGGAAAATACTTTTTAATGATGATACACATTTCTGGATATTCAGATGAATATTTAGTGATAAAAAGTGGCTGCTTGGTCTGTGTGTTTTTGGATTTAGGTAGTAGAGTTTCTTCTCTCTTGAGGTTTCTTGTCTCATTAAAGATCTTATTTATTTGATTCATTTTATACCCTCTGTTTTTGAACCTCTCCTTAAGTTCATTACTCTGAGAAATCAATGTTATCTGAACACAGACATTTAGTTCTAATGAACTAGATTTTTAGAATCCCTTTGTAAACATAGAATTGCCTGCAATCTTTTTGTGATAGAGATTTGTTTTGATTTTTCTGGTCTTTACAGACCCAGACAGTTCAATATCCAAAAAGAACATATTTTCTTTGTCCCATAAATAGCTGAACTTTACACCTGTATCCTGTACATTTAAGTAATGAACAAACTGTTCTGCTTCTTGTTTTCCTGATCCCCAGATGATCAACAGATCGTCTATGTAACGCTTGTATAAAATGAAACCATCCCACAAGGTATTAATATCAGAATATACAAATTTACATTCTAACCAGCCCATGAAAATATTAGCATATGAGGGGGCAAATTTTGCCCCCATTGCAGTGCCTCGTAGTTGCAAGTAAAAGACACATTCCAACATAAAAAAGTTATGCTCCAGGAGAAATCATGTGACTCGCAAAATGTATTTCTTTTCCACAGTACCCACGTGTCTTTCAAGATCCAAAAAATAGCCAATGGCCTGTAGGCCTTTATCATGCGGGATACTTGAATACAGTGATATAACATAAATTGTCAACTAGCTGAATCCCTCCAGCCATTGAAAATCTTGGAACAAAGACAAGACGTGGGTAGACCTATTCAGTTAGAGCACAGTTCTTTGTGTCAACTCTTGGGGGCGCAAAATAAAAACAGATAAACATATAAAATATTCTGATATGCAAAATTCTATAACAACACTTATATACTTATATAAAGAACCAATTGAGCCCAGAAATAAATTGACCAAACAAGAACAAAAAGTCCTCTATATCTTAGCTGATAGTATGGTTAGTTCATGGATAAATCCCCATGGCAGTCGGTCCTTAGTTGTAATGTCCTGATTTCCAATTCGGACAGATGAGGTTTTCCAAATGGACCACACCCCATGGTGTCAGCTCCTTGTCAAAATTCTCAATCCGGACAAACTTTTGCAGTGAAAAACAATCACAAGAACAAGGGCGCCTCCTAGTGTGATACAGTAGATACAAATCAAGGTAAGATGATAAAAAATGGACACTCGCAGACGGAGCAGCACCCAATTGTGTAAGTAAAGCAGGCTGGAAGTTTGCAGTGTCCTAGCTCACTGGCCCAGCATGAGTATTGGTAACCCAGGTGTCCTCAATAGGTAAAACAAGCTCAGACTCTCAAGTATAGTGAATTGTACACCTTCACTATACTTGAGAGTCTGAGATTGTTTTACCCATTGAGGACACCTGGGATACCGATATTCATGCTGGGCCAGTGAGCTGGGACACTGCAAACTTCATGTTTTCCTGCGTTAACCCCAGCTATGACAAATAGATCAAGAAATGGCTATTTCCCTATGGAGTTATGGATTTTACTTCTGGGAAATTCACAACATTAAATTGTTTGATACTTTTGCATTACATCAACTACAAATCACCATCACTAGTAACACACATTTTAAACAATTACATCAGATTTAAACAGACAGAAAAATAATTGGAACATTTCAGGATTCACAAACAGTAGACAATTGGAAACACCTCTTATTTACCTTTATTATAGCATTTAATTTATTCAACTCATATGCTTGCAGCAACAGCATATGTACATAGGTTTAACACATGATTATTCATGGATGCACATACTTTACTTTCAGCATTCACTCATACATGTGCATTTATATGATGGGGAAAAACACATTACATTCTCTCTAGGAATCAGGAAACAGAAAATAGGGATTTTACTGTACCTTTAACATCATGATTCACTCAGAATAAACCATTAGGAATTACGTACAATAAGAACATCTTTACAACAGATTACAGCTGTCACTTTTTGGGAAGGAACAACAATGCGAGACCGCTTTATAGAAGTCAGCATATGTGGGACACAATGACAATATATACGTACATGTACATAACACGCATCACGCACCACAAAGCACACATTAATATTTTAATCAGCACACAATAACAATGTAGTAAAATACAACAACACAATGAGGATTTCAGAACTACACAGGCAGGTTGATAATATGATGACCTCATTAGAAGATTCAACCATACACATTACAGCTTTAGGACTGTACCGCCCGTTTCAGAACTTTAGCACTCAATACTACAATACAACATATACGTAAACAAGAGTTTAGAACATCATTATTATGGCGAGTTTAAAGGGATGCGTACAATATTCACATATCTCTAATCGCTTATATATACAATACTACAGATGACAGCCGGAAGTTCAGAATTATTATTGCGATTTTAAAGGGACGCGTACAATATTGACATCTCGCCAATCACTTATATATACAATACTACAGATGACAGCCGGAAGATCTTCAGTATTAGTGCGATTTTAAAGGGATGCGTACAATATTGACATCTCGCCAATCACTTATATATACAATACAACAGATGACAGCCGGAAGTTATTCAGTATTTTTGCGATTTTAAAGGGACGCGTACAATATTGACATCTCGCCAATCACTTATATATACAATACTACAGATGACAGCTGGAAGTTCAGAATTATTAGTGCGATTTTAATGGGAAGCATTCAATATTGACATCTCGCAAATCACTTATATATACAATACTACAGATGACAGCCGGAAGTTATTCAGTATTATTGCGATTTTAAAGGGACGCATACAATATTGACATCTCGGCAATCACTTATATATACAATACTACAGATGACAGCCGGAAGTTATTCAGTATTAGTGCGATTTGAAAGGGACGCATACAATATTGACATCTCGGCAATCACTTATATATACAATACTACAGATGACAGCTGGAAGTTATTCAGTATTAGTGCGATTTTAATGGGACGCATACAATATTGACATCTCGCCAATCACTTATATATACACAATACTACAGATGGCAGCTGTTACTTTATCGTTTACAAACAATATTGCAGCAACATTGATCGATCACATTCTATGCACACATTATACACAACTATGCACTTTCATTCATGTTAGCGTGGACGTGTGCTTTTTACTATAAGATTGCGTTTATTAAGTATTTATTACGCATATGAACAAACATTACGAAGATGCACTGTATATGTTAGATTTTACACTTTCACATTGTGATTCATTGGGGGAAAACAACATTTCAGCAAACACCTAAAAAAAAAATGCCCACTTTGAAAGCATTCGCGCCGCTCACATACAAACAAGTGAATACAATCAGCAATCATTACGAACTCACTACCATTGGACTAATTGTACTATAAATCCCCCAAACAACATGCCCAAAGCGTTCATGGTGATCGACATTGTATCACAAACAGATATGTAGCATGTCTTAGCTGAAATGGGCAGATAGAGAATGCAATTTAACCATTTATTTAACTTTCCGCAAATGTCTAGTTTTAGCTCAAAACAGATATGTAGCATGTCTTAGCTGAAATGGGCAGATAGAGAATGCAATTTAACCATGTCATTGTCTCTTTCCGCAAATGTCTAGTTTTAGCTCAAAACAGATATGTAGCATGTCTTAGCTGAAATGGGCAGATAAAGAATGCAATTTAACCATGTCATTGTCTCTTTCCGCAAATGTCTAGTTTTAGCTCAAAACAGACATGTAGCATGTCTTAGCTGAAATGGGCAGATAAAGAATGCAATTTAACCATGTCATTGTCTCTTTCCGCAAATGTCTAGTTTTAGCTCAAAACAGATATGTAGCATGTCTTACCTTAAATAGGCAGATAGAGAATGCAATTTAACCATTTATTTAACTTTCCGCAAATGTCTAGTTTTAGCTCAAAACAGATATGTAGCATGTCTTAGCTGAAATGGGCAGATAGAGAATGCAATTTAACCATGTCATTGTCTCTTTCCGCAAATGTCTAGTTTTAGCTCAAAACAGATATGTAGCATGTCTTAGCTGAAATGGGCAGATAAAGAATGCCATTTAACCATGTCATTGTCTCTTTCCGCAAATGTCTAGTTTTAGCTCAAAACAGATATGTAGCATGTCTTAGCTGAAATGGGCAGATAGAGAATGCAATTTAACCATTTATTTATCTTTCCGCAAATGTCTAGTTTTAGCTCAAAACAGATATGTAGCATGTCTTAGCTGAAATGGGCAAATAAAGAATGCAATTTAACCATTTATTTATCTTTCCGCAAATGTCTAGTTTTAGCTCAAAACAGATATGTAGCATGTCTTAGCTGAAATGGGCTGATAAAGAATGCAATTTAACCATTTATTTATCTTTCCACAAAAGTCTAGTTTTAGCTCAAAACAGATATGTAGCATGTCTTAGCTGAAATGGGCAGATAAAGAATGCAATTTAACCATTTATTTATCTTTCCACAAAAGTCTAGTTTTAGCTCAAAACAGATATGTAGCATGTCTTAGCTGAAATGGGCAGATAAAGAATGCAATTTAACCATGTCATTGTGTCTTTCTGCAAATGTCTAGTTTTAGCTCAAAACAGATATGTAGCATGTCTTACCTTAAATAGGCAGATAGAGAATGCAATTTAACCATGTCATTGTATCTTTCCGAAAATGTCTAGTTTTAGCTCAAAACAGATATGTAGCATGTTCTAGCTTAAATGGCCAGTTCTGGTTTATGCAAAATACACATAGGTAGCATGTCTTAGCTGATATGGGCAGATAGAGAATAATATTTAACCAGATTATTATTTTTCATTTTAAAAATTTAGGTTATTGGATTTTCGTGTACACCAAATACATTTTTTAGAATATAATTTTATTTTTTATTAAATATTTTCATTTTGATATGTTCATAATTTATAGGTGATTCTGGTTACATGAGCCGGCCTTGGCTCATTACGCCGTTACGTAACCCTACTGATGAGGCCCAGGAGCGCTACAATAGGGCGCACAAGCGGACTAGGGCTGCAGTCGAGAGGATGTTTGGGCTCCTCAAAATGAGATTCAGATGCCTTGATAGGTCGAGAGGATCCCTCCAGTACAGCCCTAGGAAGGTGGCGAAGATCGTTATAGCCTGCAGCGTCCTGCATAATATTGCACAGTGGGCTGGGATGCTGCAGGCCGTCTCGATGCCTCCTCCAAGGTGAGGAGGATGAGCCTGTTCTAGAGGGGCCATTCCGGGACGAGGGGCTCAATGTCAGAGCAGACATTATCAACCGCCACTTCAGACGGTAAATAATAGAAGTTAGATTGGAGTATTGCCAATATATGTGAATTCTAGGGAAATGACAAGTAGAGAATTGTGCAAACATGTTAAGATTGTTCATCAAATGATTCCAATTTTTACATTTATTAATATAGGTGAAGCTCTGGTCATTGGGTCGTGTAACGAGTCTTTGCCACCTGGTTTTTAAAGACAACATTAGCTGGTAAGTATAAATGTATGGACTGTCCCTGGCAGGAATTTTGAACAAAAATACATCATATGGCATACATTTTCAAAATTAGTATTTAGTTGACACATTACTTACATTTTGTATACTCAGAAAGGGATCCTCTAGCAAGACTATGGTTCAAAGTCAGATTCAAAGTCACACATTAAAGGTTAGGTATGCTCAATATGACTCATCTTCACTGTTGATTAATAGAACATAACACAAGATGCTACACACGCTTAGTAAGCTAGTGACAAAGCGTTTCAGAAATGGGGGGTGGGAGAGTGGTGCCGAACTAATTCACACACTTCTATTAATTGTTTGATTCACACTTTTTCTGCCATTAGGGAGATGACTTAATCTAAAGACTGAAAGTGAAGAATTCAAGACTGAAAGTGAAGAATTCAAGACTGAAAGTGAAGAATTCAAGACTGAAAGTGAAGAATTCCCAGACTGAAAGTGAAGAATCCAAGATTGAAAGTGAAGAATACCAATGGGATCATGTCTGACATTGTCTTTCAAATGTGCTGACCTGGAAAACCATACAAAGACATGTTCATATGGTAAGTGGCAACAATTTGATGGATTAAGGCTGTGGAGGCATCCTATTGGAGACACTTAGATTATTTTTTTATTTTAGATGGTATTTCACAATCCTCTATTTTGGAAATGATGAATAAGACACCTAATGAAGGTAAACTGTTATTTTCAAGAGAATTGACTTTCAAAGACCATGCATAATCTAGGTTGGTTTGCACAATGCATGCTAGTTAAGAATCACAGGATGAAGAATGTTAAAAATGAGGAAAAGATACATGTCCTATATTAGAAGTTTTGTAGCTTACATACATTACCCCTACTTTGTGCTACAGAGGAATCCAATTATGAACAATCAGACAAAGGAATACATATGATAGTTGATATAGAGGTATTATTTGAAGGGACATGAAATATTACATTTATGTTCAGCATACATTTTTTTTTAAATTTTATATGCATTATGTTGTATAATTTTAAATGCTGATATTTAAAAGTAATATTGATTAGACAATATAATGGTATTTTAAATGATGGATAGGGATAGATTTTATGTATGAATGTTTTTTTTTTTTTGGTAAAATATCTTTTGAAATATTTAAAAAATGTTAGAGCATAGACACAAGATGATTTTAAAGTTATTTTATTTAATGAATATTTTAAGACATGTGTGTATGAAATAACTAATTTTTTTTTTATTTTCTTTTTCAGAGTTTCATCTGTGATGAATTACACTTGTTCTATTTTTTTTTTTAAATTTAATTTATTTTCTTGTCAATAAATATTTTTAAGACTAAACATTTTTTATTTTATTTTATTTAAAGAGCATCTTTTTAACATATTATAATAAATATATACA
Source organism: Bombina bombina (assembly GCF_027579735.1). Taxonomy (NCBI): domain Eukaryota; kingdom Metazoa; phylum Chordata; class Amphibia; order Anura; family Bombinatoridae; genus Bombina; species Bombina bombina. The sequence goes on from NC_069503.1 coordinate 1,122,492,759, forward strand.
TCTAATCTGACAAGTTACAAAATAATTGACTCCCATAGACCCCGTGGTAGTTGTCTATTTGACAAGCACATGCCTGAGATAAAATTATGCCTCATGGATTGAATTAATAATCGAAAATCCACTTATTCAGATAATGTTAAAGTCAAGTATCTTTTATAAAATAATTTGGGAGTTAAATCCATCAATGCTTTTATTGTGTAATTTATAGATCGTAAAATTTGAAAATGTTTATGAGGATATGTAGTCTGAATTCAACATAACAACTTTGTTCTTTTCACTTTTAACAAAGTAAAGTGGTTAACTTACATTAGTGACAGGGTAGTTGAATGTTCAATTTGTTTTATAATATCTTGTATCTTCCTTAGGTATACATAAACATTATTCTAATAAATATAGTTTCACATTTATTTTATATGTTTAAAATGTTAAGTCAGTTAATTTCATTTTAGCATAATCTAGTTATTGTATGCCATATTGATTACTTTTCTGTTCTAGTGGAGTCATTTGAAGGGTCATTTAACTATAGCTAGTTTGTAATATAATTTCACAAAATTATTCATCTTACCTCTTGGTTAGATATCACATATCTATATGTATTTTCATTCCCCTTTAGTTTATTTCTACAATGTTAACTCCACATATTCCTAATGGTTTGGTCCTTAAAGGGACATTCCAAAAATATATCAGTTATTGAATTTTACACAATACAAATTTAAATGAAAACAAATTTTAATGTACTATTATTGAATTACATTCAGTCTTTAAATATCCTTTGATAAATAAATATCAATGCACATGGCTTAGATAATGACATAAGGCATCTATGTGCAACCAACAATCAGCATCAAAAGAGCCTATCTAGCTATGCTTTTCAGCCAACAATATAAATTTTAAAAAGCAAATGAGAGAATAAAACTAAATATGAAGTTGTTTTAATATTCTATTATCCATCGAAATCAGTAAAGAACATATAGCTTAATGTCCCTTTAAGCTGAAGACGGCTAAATACAGCCATTAGAATATATTTCATTCACAGTGGGGAAAACAATCCAGAAGGTAAAATAAATATGCTTTAGTCACATGTTATACTAAATTTGAGAAAGGGAGGTGCATAGGTTTATGATCTTTCAAGTATTATTAGGAAATGTCTCCTTAAAGGGACATGAACACAAAATATCCATTTGCGATTTAAACGGTGTCTTTGACTTCTATTATCTTGACATACTTTTCTTGAAAAGCATATCGAGACAGGCTCAGTAGATGAAGATTGGTGGATGCTCAGAGATGCCTTATGTGATTGGCTCAACCATGTGCATTGAAATTTCTTCTGTTAAGGATATCTAAATAAAAAGATAAATTGAGTTACATTTTAAAGTATAAACATTTATTCTCTCTCCAGATCATTTTAATAAAATATTTTGTTGCAATGTCTCTTTAAAAATAAAGACGCCATTGCACAATAACATATGTGAGCAGTTCAGACAAATACAAGCTCGAGGTTTATTTACTAATTATAAGAAGCAAACGTGTATTTTAACATTTATAAACAGATTATCCAAGTTACGGACATTAGAACCAGAAATTACGCATTTCAGAAATGTCGCGTGGGAAACGTATCTGGCAACACGAGATTCGCATCTTTAAATATTCTAGTCTAATGTCATGCAATAGCACACAATCGATGTGCATTATAAATACATTGAATAGAGCAATGTCAATACTTCCCAATAAGTCACAAAATTGATTTAAAAAACAATAAATACATACAATGTAAAATTGGTATTACTAAAACGTATTTGTATTAAAGAAACAGAACGATATTAAACATAGAAATGTCTACAACATTTAATATTGTGACAGTATTTTATTTTTAAAAATGTAAACATTAATATTCAATGGATCACGTATATTAAATCTGTGTCACACATTCGCATAACATCCCCACGAGTTACAACTAAGTCTACATGAAAAAATGTAGTAACAGCACCCCCAGGTAGTATGTGTATGGAAGTTACTAAGATATGAAACATTAAAGGGACACTGAACACAAATGTTTTCTTTTGTAATTCAGATAGAGCATGCAATTTTAAGTAACTTTCTAATTTACTCCTATTATCAATTTTTCTTCATTATCTTGCTATCTTTATTTGAAAAAGAAAGTCCAGAACTTTGGACAGCACTTGTTTATTGGTGGATGAATGTATCCATCAATCAGGAAGAACAACTCAGGTTGTTCACCAAAATGGGCCGGCATCTAAACTTTTTTGCTTTTCAAATGATGATACCAAGAGAATGAAGAACATTTGCTAATAGGAGTAAATTAGAAAGTTGCTTAAAATTGCATGCTCTATCTGAATCACAAAAGAAAAATTTTGGGTTCAGTGTCCCTTTAAGGAACAGCCAATCAGAGTTCATCACACAAACACAACTTGAGTCAGGATGGTCTCACAGATATGATAACAATATTTCAAAGTTTGATCCAATCAGATGTACAGATACCATGTCCCATGGTGCATCTCATGTTTACGTCACCATATAAAAGTCCATTACACGTTGCCATCTTTGTCAGTTCTCTAATGCCTGCAGGCAGTATATATTATTTTTCAAAATATATTCTACAACCCAGCAGGCATGACACCTCCCAGGTTCACCAAGCAGGAGAGTGCTGCACTGGTCCACGCCGTCCAGGACTTTTATTCGCAGCTGTTTGGGAACAAGAGGAGGTCGACAGCCGCGCATGTTAAGAAGGCCCTCTGGGCGTCTATCACCAATGCGGTTCATTTGGTGTTGGGCGTCCAGAGGAGCCAGGATCAGATCATGCGGAGATTCGGAGATATGAGGTTGCAATTGCACAAAAAATTCGACCTCATAAGGGAGTGGGTACAAGCCCGTAAAAGAGGTGGCAAAAAAAATAAGCCCCCGCGGAAACTCTAACTACTCCCTTATGAGGTGACTTTATGCAAGCTCCTCAGTCTCCAGGTCTCCAGGTCCCCAGCAGATTTTGATCCTCTCCATCCTCGGCCTCCTCTTCTTCCCACCCAGCTGCTGAATCTGATGGTCCTGACCCGGGGGCCAGTGCAGCTGCTTCTCCGTCCAGTGGCCTGGGAGGAGCGGACAGAGAATCTGAACCAGGTAACTATCCAACTTCAGATAATATATTAATATTTGATTAGACTTTTAAGAAATGTGTATATAGTCAGATATTCAACCTATATAGATCTCACAACATACGCTACATATGATGTTTAGATATCTGAATTTAGATTAGTCACACATGAAATAGGAATGATGTTTCTTGCGCTCTACAGAATATGCATCAAAGAGCGAAAAGGGAATTGCGCATCCGTGAAATCACTATCATCCACCATTTCATACATTAACTATCGAATCCTAAGACAGTTAGAAATATTCTTTGTTATTATTCAATATTAAAAAATATACGATTTGCATCTCGTAATACACCCAATTGCAAATATATTTGAAGTCTTTATGAAATGATACTCATCACACTACTCTATCAAAATTAATTTTGATTCACGGATGCGTATTTCGCTTTGAATAATTGCGCAATGATCACGAAAAAATAGAATTGCGCACACACGTTAACATGTGTTTGCTGTAACTGGCATCACTTTACACATGTTGGTCAAATCACAGAGGCTTAATTCCGCTTGGAATCATTGTGCAATGATCACGAAAAATAGAATTGCGCACACACGTGAACATGTGTTTGCTGTAACTGGCATCGCTTTACACATGTTGGTCAAATTACAGATGCGTAATTCCACTTGGAATCATTGCGCAATGATCACGAAAAATAGAATTGCGCACACACGTGAACATGTGTTTTCTGTAACCTGCATCGCTTTACACATGTTGGTCAAATGTATATGTTAATTATTATATATGTGAAGAATACAGTACCCTTATATTCAATCTTCTACATTTAAAAAAAATATACTAGCAAAATCAAAGTAAACAATGAACTATGAACTATGTCCATCAATTGATGAGAATGAAATAACACAACAAATGAATTAAAGCTACAGTCAACAACATAACAGATTGAAAATAAGAGTACAGGATATATTTTTGATGACATTAATTGAGGAAACAATGAACTCATGTGAATAAAAAACGATTAGTAGTTTGTCACTGATTTTTTAAAAAAAGAAAAGGTTTTCAACATGGCCTGATTTGTATTAATAATATCCAATCCTCATTTAATATTTTACAGATCCGGATGTTGGTGCTGGAACCTCAAGCCAGGGCTTGTCACAGTATGGAATGTCTCATTTTAATTGACATTTGTCTTAGAAACATGGACAGAACATTACATAATACATCCACATTGATCGATATTTATATGGATCCTCAAATTCTATTTTTTTTATATTTTAAATTAAGAATCAAAAAACAAATTTTGGATTACATTGTAATACAAATCTAAAATTTGGACTATTTGAAGATATCCCTTCTATTCTTGATATCTTCATTTTACTGTAATATTCTTTTAATGGCCAATTTATATTCTTCCCCTGAGTATTGCTTGATATTATTGGGATACATTTTGACCACATTCACACATTTTTGCATATGTTTCAATTTGCAAAATATACATTACATATTTTTATTTTTTCGAGTCATTTAAGGGACATGACAACTAAATTTTACATTTAATGATTTAGACACGTGATTTTCAAGATTTTTATAAACATTTGATTAGCTAAATTGGTTCAGTCTATTGTTATCATTATTCTAAAATCATATCTAGGTCGGTTTAGGTTAAGCAATGCATTACTGGGATTAACCGGCATTTTTTTATGCTGAAATTGGCCTATTTTCATATGTTCAAATCATGTGTTCAGATAACAGTAGTACATAGTTGCTCCTTTCAAAAAAGATTATAACACAATGAAGCAAACAAGTCCAAAATAAGTCTATTATCAATTATTAACAAATCACATGCTTGATTTTAATGCAACAATTATCCAATTACACATTTGGAGCTTCATGTCCCTTTAAGAGAGGATATTTAAAGAATCTTGATGATACCCTTAAATAATATATTAGATTGTAATTGCATGCTCCATCCCATTCATTACATCAACATATGGACTCGACAATTCATTAACAGCGACATTGTCAAATCAATATCTTTTTATATTAAAGGGACACTGAGCAAAAATGATTACTGTTGTCATTCAGATAGAGCATGCAATATTAATCAACTTTATAATTGACTCCTAGAATCATATTTTCAATATTCTCTTGATAAATGTATTTGAAAAGCAAGAATGTAATTTTATCTGCAGGTCCATTTTTGTTGCCCAACCTGGGTTGTTCTTGCTGATTGGTGGATACCTTAAACGACCAATATTTATTGATAACAATAATTGCTTAGCTGCCTTTAAGATTAAAATGTTGCCAAATAAAAATTATAATAGGAGTCAATGTAAAATTATTTTTAACAATTTGAAAAGTGAAATCACTGATTGTAAAAATTGATGTCAGTGTCCCTTTAATAAACAATAAATTAATTCATCCTTACATTCTTTGGATGAAACAATATTGATATATAATTCACATATTCACTGTTGGACTTACTTTATAGATATAAGCATACTCTAACAGCACCATGATTACATATTTTGAAAATTAAATTCAGTTCGGTATTGTGATCAATATGTGCTGTGTCCTAAACAAGATTACTGTACACTGCACAAATGGCTCGATGTGCCACATGTCTTTGTTTATATTTGTCAACAGTTGTTATTCCAAATGTTGTTTGTGTGTATTCTTTGAAGAACATTGATCAATGGGTATATTTAGATATGCAATAGAATCATATGAGATGAATGTCTAATATAGTCAGAAATTAAACATATGTTAAATACATAATTTTATTCAAAATCCCCTTGATTCAATCATGCATGTATTCTTCAGATTACTGCTCTATTCTTCACATTTCGAAGTTGATTATTCTTATAAATCGATACAGATGTGATTTAGTGATGTCCATACTGTGTTCACTAATATATATCTATATCATTCATAGAGAGAGTTGTTGTGGGGAGCCCAGAGGGATCCAGCACCGACACTGAGCTGCCTTTGCAGTCTTCTGGTAAGTCCATTGACTCATTTATATGTCATTGAAGGTGTATTGGTAATCAATATTATGAGCATGATTCTGATGAAGCCTTACATTTGAATCAAACATATAATTTACTCCTCTGATTATACAGGGAGTGCAGAATTATTAGGCAAGTTGTATTTTTGAGGATTAATTTTATTATTGAACAACAACCATGTTCTCAATGAACCCAAAAAACTCATTAATATCAAAGCTGAATAGTTTTGGAAGTAGTTTTTAGTTTGTTTTTAGTTATAGCTATTTTAGGGGGATATCTGTGTGTGCAGGTGACTATTACTGTGCATAATTATTAGGCAACTTAAAAAAAACAAATATATACCCATTTCAATTATTTATTTTTACCAGTGAAACCAATATAACATCTCAACATTCACAAATATACATTTCTGACATTCAAAAACAAAACAAAAACAAATCAGTGACCAATATAGCCACCTTTCTTTGCAAGGACACTCAAAAGCCTGCTATCCATGGATTATGTCAGTATTTTGATCTGTTCACCATCAACATTGCGTGCAGCAGCAACCACAGCCTCCCAGACACTGTTCAGAGAGGTGTACTGTTTTCCCTCCTTGTAAATCTCACATTTGCTGATGGACCACAGGTTCTCAATGGGGTTCAGATCAGGTGAACAAGGAGGCCATGTCATTAGATTTTCTTCTTTTATACCCTTTCTTGCCAGCCACGCTGTGGAGTACTTGGACGCGTGTGATGGAGCATTGTCCTGCATGAAAATCATGTTTTTCTTGAAGGATGCAGACTTCTTCCTGTACCACTGCTTGAAGAAGGTGTCTTCCAGAAACTGGCAGTAGGACTGAGAGTTGAGCTTGACTCCATCCTCAACCCAAAAAGGCCCCACAAGCTCATCTTTGAGGATACCAGCCCAAACCAGTACTCCACCTCCACCTTGCTGGAGTCTGAGTTGGACTGGAGCTCTCTGCCCTTTACCAATCCAGCCATGGGCCCATCCATCTGGCCCATCAAGACTCACTCTCATTTCATCAGTCCATAAAACCTTAGAAAAATCAGTCTTGAGATATTTCTTGGCCCAGTCTTGACGTTTCAGCTTGTGTGTCTTGTTCAGTGGTGGTCGTCTTTCAGCCTTTCTTACCTTGGCCATGTCTCTGAGTATTGCACACCTTGTGCTTTTGGGCACTCCAGTGATGTTGCAGCTCTGAAATATGGCCAAACTGGTGGCAAGTGGCATCTTGGCAGCTGCACGCTTGACTTTTCTCAGTTCATGGGCAGTTATTTTGCGCCTTGGTTTTTCCACACGCTTCTTGCGACCCTGTTGACTATTTTGAATGAAACGCTTGATTGTTCGATGATCAGGCTTCAGAAGCTTTGCAATTTTAAGAGTGCTGCATCCCTCTGCAAGATATCTCACTATTTTTGACTTTTCTGAGCCTGTCAAGTCCTTCTTTTGACCCATTTTGCCAAAGGAAAGGAAGTTGCCTAATAATTATGCACACCTGATATAGGGTGTTGATGTCATTAGACCACACCCCTTCTCATTACAGAGATGCACATCACCTAATATGCTTAATTGGTAGTAGGCTTTCGAGCCTATACAGCTTGGAGTAAGACAACATGCATAAAGAGGATGATGTGGTCAAAATACTCATTTGCCTAATAATTCTGCACTCCCTGTATATCTATTTTATTTTAATATTGAAAGATAAAGATCTCAAAGCTTCTTAGTCTACACCTTTGTTATTCAGAAGATGGTCGGATAGCATATGTTTGTTTCGATTTTCAATTTTGACAACAATCATCAAGTGATACACACATGAGAACTCTTAAATGTTCCATGTACTCTGCTTTTATGATTTCAAAAATAATACAGACAATAAATTGAAAATATGAATCATTGAGAATAACAAATCTAATGTCATTTGTATGCTCCATCAAAATGATGTAAATCATAACTTTGGCTGTGTATATCTTTAATGCAACATTGATGTGTGTCTTTGAGCAACAGTAACATATGCTATAATTTCTGATCTTAACGTGTTATGTTTTACAGAGATTGATGTAACATGTGGGACGGAGGAGGAAGAGGCTCCCTTGGAGTCTGATGGTATATGAAATATATCTAACATGTATCCAACATGTTTTTTTATTGTAAAACATTTTATTGAAGAAAATCAAAGTCTACAGCTTTTGCACTTTAAAAATTAATATTATTTTTCTTTTAGAATACACTACTGCCCCCTTTCTATATCATGCAGCATGAACATATGCTTTGATTATTCTTTCATTTTTGTCTGATTTGTAATTCATGTCATCATTATGTCACATGCATATTCCAGGCCAAACCACAATAATCTTTTTCGAATTGTACAGACAGTCATTGCTATTCATCTGAGTGCCTATATGCATACCATATCCTTATGTCATAATTTTTTCGAAAATTCAAACACACTTCTAAGTATATTGAAAACATAATCAAGTTGAAATGCCTTGATTTGATTTCATGATCTATGAGATGTTAATATATTTTTATTATATATTTCAGATGGAGCCTCCACTTCTGGGCATCATTTTCCCGCCCCTGCCCAGTCCCCTGCCCCTTCACAGGCCCCTGCCTCTTCCCAGGCCCCTGCCCTTTCCCAGGCCTCTCCACAGGCCCAAGACCCTCCCGGCCTTCCCATTTTGCCTCTCCTGTCCCTCCCAAAAAATGCCCCTTAGCCCCCCTTCGCCGCTCTCCCCGTATTTTGGCCCGTACAGCTACCCCATTTGCCCAGCACCCAACTCACCACTCCCCAGCTGTACGGGCTACCCCAGAGTGGCAGCCCATCCCTCCCCAGCCAAATCCCATCCCTTCCCCCTGTCTCAACCTTCATTGTCCTGGGTGTTGGATTGTCCTTCCCAGGCACAGCTGTAAGTATCATTCAAAATCCACATTATAAGATATTTAAAGGTACACTGAAGGCAAATTGTTTCTATTGTGATTCAAAAAGAGCATGCAATGTTAAGAAAATGTATAATTTACTCCTTTTATCAATTCTTCTTCGTTCTCTTGCTATCTTTATTTAAAAAAGAAATGCATATAATTTGTAAAAATATTCAGAACTCTGGACATAATTTTTTTACTCTTGGATGAATTTATCCATCAATCAGCAGGGACAACCAAGGTTGATCACCAAAAATGGCCTGCCATATAAACTTACATTCTTGCATTTAAAATAAAGATAGCAAGAGAATGATAACATTTTAAGAATAGGAGTAAATTAAAAACTTGATTTAAATGTCATGCTCTATCTGAATTACAAAAGAAAATATTTTGGTTCAGTGTCCCTTTAATTTGATATCACTACAAATACCAATCACCACTACTTGGATCCAACAATTTCTTTAAAATTTTTCATACATGATCTCTTGTATAACCCAGGGGGATGTAATTTCTTCTGGTTGCTATGTTTACACAGCTTGGCCTCAATGCCAAAATGTTTAAGGATAGGTGTGGATACCACAGTATGACTACACTATTTAAATTGCCAATGTAAGTACAATGGAAATCCTTTTACAAGATTTTATACACTCAAGCTGTAAAAGTGGATCATTGAAAACCAATTAAAGGGGAGAACATGTTTGAGTAAACTGTCCCTTTAATGGTTAATGTCTGAATAACATATTTAATGTGTAAATAATCAATTTCCACAAATTAATTTAAAGAATGATTTGTCTTTATGATGACAATGTATCTTTGCTCATTTTGTATTATGTTGTGTAATTATCATTAATATTTTTAATTTTCTTTATTTTAGGCTGTGACTCAACATGGCTCATGCTAGAAGCTCTAGCATGCAGAGAGCAGGCCGTGTTGAGGAACGCAGTGGTCCTGAGAGGGATGAACGACACCTTGCATGCCCAGCTACAGGTTCAGCGTTTGACTCTACAACGTATGAAGCGTGTAGAGTCAACGCTTGAATCTGGAGCTGGACAGGCACAGGACGATGAAGGGGATGCCCAATAAGTGGAGGATCTGGAGATGCTCCAAGGGCGCAGATAAGAATCTTCCGACCACATGTTGCTGTTCTGTTTTTTAATGTTGCCATTTGGCCTTTTTTGTTTATTGTTGTGCCTGTTGCACTCTTTTACCTTGTGAAATGGCTCCATTGGGGCTGTGTTGGCCCTTGTCAACTCCCTCCAAGGACTGTGATGCATTTTTTTACCTTGTCAAATGACTCCAATGGGGCTATGCTGGCCTTTGTTGGCCCTTGTTAACTCCCTCCAAGGACTGTGATGCACTCTTTTTACCTTGTCAAATGGCTCCAATGGGGCTGTGTTGGCCTTTGTCAACCCCCTCCAAGGACTGTGATGCACTCTTTTACCTTGTCAAATGGCTCCAATGGGGCTGTGTTGGCCATTGTCAACTCCCTCCAAGGACTGTGATGCACTCTTTTACCTTGTCAAATGGCTCCAATGGGGCTATGCTGGCCTTTGTTGGCCCTTGTCAACTACCTCCAAGGACTGTGATGCACTCTTTTACCTTGTCAAATGGCTCCAATGGGGATGTGTTGGCCTTTGTCAACTCCCTCCAAGGACTGTGATGCACTCTTTTACCTTGTCAAATGGCTCCAATGGGGCTATGCTGGCCTTTGTTGGCCCTTGTCAACTCCCTCCAAGGACTGTGATACACTCTTTTACCTTGTCAAATGGCTCCAATGGGGCTATGCTGGCCTTTGTTGGCCCTTGTCAACTCCCTCCAAGGACTGTGATGCACTCTTTTACCTTGTCAAATGGCTCCAATGGGGCTGTGTTGGCCCTTGTCAACTCCCTCCAAGGACTATGATGCACTCTTTTACATTTCAAATGGCTCCAATGGGGCTATGCTGGCCTTTTTTGGCCCTTGTCAACTCCCTCCAAGGACTGTGATGCACTCTTTTACCTTGTCAAATGGCTCCAATGGGGCTGTGTTGGCCATTGTCAACTCCCTCCAATGACTGTGATGCACTCTTTTACCTTGTCAAATGGCTCCAATGGGGCTATGCTGGCCTTTGTTGGCCCTTGTCAACTCCCCCCAAGGACTGTGATGCACTCTTTTACCTTGTCAAATGGCTCCAATGGGGATGTGTTGGCCTTTGTCAACTCCCTCCAAGGACTGTGATGCACTCTTTTACCTTGTCAAATGGCTCCAATGGGGCTATGTTGGCCTTTGTTGGCCCTTGTCAACTCCCTCCAAGGACTGTGATACACTCTTTTACCTTGTCAAATGGCTCCAATGGGGCTATGCTGGCCTTTGTTGGCCCTTGTCAACTCCCTCCAAGGACTGTGATGCACTCTTTTACCTTGTCAAATGGCTCCAATGGGGCTGTGTTGGCCCTTGTAAACTCCCTCCAAGGACTGTGATGCACTCTTTTACATTGTCAAATGGCTCCAATGGGGCTATGCTGGCCTTTGTTGGCCCTTGTCAACTCCCTCCAAGGACTGTGATGCACTCTTTTACCTTGTCAAATTGCTCCAATGGGGCTGTGTTGGCCTTTGTTGGCCCTTGTCAACTCCCTCCAAGGACTGTGATGCACTCTTTTACCTTGTCAAATGGCTCCAATGGGGCTGTGTTGGCCCTTGTCAACTCCCTCCAAGGACTCTGATGCACTCTTTTACTTTGTCAAATGTCTGCAATTTTACAGATGTCTCAACATGTTTTTTGTCCACGTTGTTTATGTTTTATGACATACTAATAAAATACATGCTATTCCACTATTCGTTGTCCTCTTTATTCATGTCATTGATTGAAATCTATATTTTATGTGGTTAATCCTTAAAGGGACCGGAAACTAAATAATGTTCTTTCCTGAATCATAGATCTAATACAATTGTAAATGACTTTAATATTTACATCTCCAATTTAATTAGATTCATTTTCTTGATATACTTTTCTTAAAGCTTTATCTTTGCAAGATTATGATTTGCATAGGAATGAATTTCTATATATCTATATATATATCTTGCTGTTTGTATATATATATGTATATTTTTAATTTCACATCCATGTGTTCATTTGTAAACTATTCGTGAATTGATGGACCTTTAACAAATGATCCCAGGATTGATAGAATGAGTCAATCTCTGTATTTTTCTGTAAATAGTATCCTCTCTTTGAATCCTGAAACATATTTTTATGTATTTCATGTCCCTTTAAGTGATGCTGACCACAATTGTTAAGGAATGGATCTGCATTTCTAATGCGTTTTTGTCCTTTTTACATGAACAAGGACATATAATCTTATTTTTAAAAGACTCTTATTTGAATGTTGACTGCACTTGTATTCCAATTTCAATTATATCTTATTGTAGTAGTGTAACCAAATCAATCACTGTGTGTAATGCGCATATTTTAGATGATTAATATATTTCTATTAATATTTTGTCACTTTAATTATCCTCCAATATATGGCTATAGGTAGGCTGACCATATTTCAACTTGAATAAGTGACACGTTTGATCAATACATGTGTCATTATTGTTATTCCAAAACAATATAAACATATCTGAAAATATCAATGACATATGTATTTATCATGTGTACCTTTTTAAATGTTAAAGATGGACACCATAGCTATAGTTAAAGGGACAGTCAAGTCCCAAAACATGATTCATGATTTAAATAGGGCATGCGATTTTAACCAACTTCCTAATTTACTTTTATCAACAATTTTGCTTTGTTCTTTTGGTATTCTTAGTTGAAAGCTAAAACTAGGAGCTTCATATGCTAATTTCTTCGACCTTGAAAACTGCCTCTAATCTGAATACATTTTGACTACTATAAGGCATTATTTCAAGTTTCGTAGAGATAACATTGAGCTCATGCACGTAAAGTGACCTAGGAGTGAGCATTGATTGGCTAAACTGCATGTCTGTAAAAAGAACAGAAATAAGGGGGCAGTCAGCAGAAGCTTAGATACAAGATAATAACAGAAGTAAAAAGCATATTAATATATAACTGAGTTGGTTGTTCAAAAATGGAGAATGTGTAATAAAGGGATTACCTTTATTTTTAAACAACAACATTTTTGGGTTTGACTGTCCCTTTAACATATAATATATAACACATCCCTATTTTCCGAGTGCATCTCCTAGCATTAATTCTCAGTTAAAGGGACATGAAACACAATAATCCAAAGATTTTCATTTATTGTTACAATGTATTTCAAATTGCAATGTTGTACATAATCATGTAACCTAAAATGTTGTTGTCATGTCTATTTAAACCATGCTGCTTGCTAAATAGTTTAGTTAATAATCCTCTGCTTCTAATGAAATATCTCCTTATTTTCACTAATGGAATCTATTTCATATATCACAGTATTACGTTGTCTAGCGTGACATTCCTAGCTAGCAATATAGACACATACTAGTTTCTAAAATATAAATAAGTTTCTTATTGATATGCCAAGCTATCAAATGAGTCCTTGTATTGGCTGAAGTTTTTACTCGATCTCGGATGCGCCATGTTGCTTAAGACGTCACCTGCCAGGCTGTCCAATGAGTCCTTGTATTGGCTGACGTTTTTAGGAGATCAAGGATGCGCCTTTTATTGGATGCCGTTTTTACGCGATCAAGGATACGCCTATTATTGGATGGCGTTTTTACGCGATCAAGGATGCACCTATTATTGGATGGCGTTTTTTATGCGATCAAGGATGCACCTATTATTGGATGGCGTTTTTACGCGATCAAGGATGCGCCATGTTAATTAAGATGCCACATGCCAAGGTGTAAAAACCGTCTGATTGTATTACGTAGTCCCGCAATATTCGAATTTTCACGTAACAAACGTCTGTGAATGAGAAGCCAAGTTTAAAACCATGGCGAGTATGGATTGTGTGAATAATGTACATTGTTGACCCATAGCTGATAAAGAACACAACATTCTCTTTTGATGGCTGTCTGGTTGAATAAACAAATGAAAGCAAAATGTTTTCGTGCATAAGATATTTTGAGGCAAGTGCAAATCCATGAATATCGTCCATCTTGTTTAATATTTTTGACAACAATATGTTCCTTTTTATGAATAATGAGTGTGTTGTGTTTAATTTTCAACATATCGAATTCCGAAATATGCGCTATTGTATTAGAATCAAGTAATCAATATGCATTTATCTTTATCATATGCTAAATATATGAGATGCCTACTTCTTCTAGATGTTATGTCATTGTATTTTGTATTAAAGGGTCATTATACACTTATTTTAAAAACACAAATATGTTTTTTTATCTCTATTTATATAGTCCTTTTTTTAAAAAAAAATAAATGTCTATTTTTGCTTATGTTCAAATAACATTGCAGTGATTTTCAGACTCCTCGCAAGCCTCAAAGTTTGATGTGAGTACCATCAGCTACCTTCTCCAGCTTGCTCCTGTTTGTGTAAAGGGTCTTTTCATATGCAAATGAAGGGGTATTGTCTTATTTTCCACTTGGAATTGGCTTTCCAGCTACCTTTTCAATAAAGATAAACAGATTTTCTAAGAAAGTGTTTAAACCTTTTTGTTATGGATTTTGATATCAGTATGTGGTCATCTTGTTTTTTCTAGTAGTGTCTATTACATGCAGTTCTCTGAAAAAGATTGTATACCGTCTCTTTAATGAAAATGTTGAGTATTGTGTCATGTATGAGTTCCACATTGGTTAATCTCTAAATATATTATTTTGAGCATATTTTTGTTTATTCACTCATAAAAGGACTTGAAACCATATTCCTTGTAAATAAAATGTCTTTCTAAAATAATTCAAACACAATAATGTCTCTTTAAGAAAATAGACTTTATTTAACATGTCAATAGAAATCCTATTCCAATATTTCTTGTTTGAACAAGTACATGTATATATACCAACAATCACAAAAGATTAGTATATGTTAGCATATGTCTTTTTTTAAAGGGACAGTCTTGAAAACCAATAATGATTTTCATTATGAGAAATGCATTTTTGTAAAAAATTATCTCAAACGTTTGTCAACAATTTATCATAGTTCTCTTGTTATTCTTAGTTGCTAGCTAAACCTAGGAGGTTCGTGTGCTCCTTTCTTTTTTTTTTTTTTTTTTTTAATTTTTCTTTTTATTGAGGGAACAAAGGCAAGAAAAACATACAGTTCGCTCATATGACAAACAATTCAGATATCACAATACACAGCACTGGTTACAGAATTCAGGATACAATATTAATGGAGCAAACCCAATATTTCCCTCATTTTTTTATTCCCCCTTCACCAGAAACAGCAGAGTCCCTTTCAGGGCCATTATGAAACTCTCTAAACTGGGGATTTTAAGAAAGGATAGGTCACTTATGGGCCTATACCATTTAGCAGCCCTCCTATGACACTAGGACCTCAAGTGAGTCCAAGAATTAAGAAACCCCAAAAAAAGCTAACGGGAGGGCAATTAAATCTAAATGATTAGTAGTAACTGTATTGGGGCTCAGAGAACAACCTCAGCTCTCCGAACTGGGCAGAGGCTACGTAAATCTGCCAAACAAACAGAGACAGGAAAAGGGAAAAATAACATGGAGCTATACAGAAGGGAAGC
Organism: Bombina bombina; assembly: GCF_027579735.1. NCBI lineage: Eukaryota > Metazoa > Chordata > Amphibia > Anura > Bombinatoridae > Bombina > Bombina bombina. Next base: position 1,122,508,444 of record NC_069503.1, read on the forward strand.
TATGCCTCCCCATATACATGATAAACAGGGTCTCCACAGTTATGTTCACTAGGGACTTTTGCGCAGTGTTGGAGGTTCACAGGTCATAATATATATTCAAGTATTCCCCATGCATTTGGGTGAGCTAATATACAAATATAAATGCCTGTAATCTACCAGAATATGAATTGCAGCACATAGAGATGAATCATTTAACATAGATCAAGCAGATGATTAATGAATGAGTTGCCATATATGAATCTTACCAGGCAATAAGCAGACATATAATGAGATATGTTAGGACTTATCAACAAGGGGACAATAATAGCTGGTCAACTATCACAAGTTTACAACATAAAAAAGTTTACATCTTTAGTGCAGATAAAGCAAAAATAGAAAAAAAAGATACCATCAGACTATAGAGTCGTCATATATAAAATGAAAGATTAGAAATTCACATAATAGGAGAAAAGAGCAAAATACAGCAAGGTTACTGGCTATCAATACAAGATATCTATCTAAAAATAAGTCTGAAGAAAAACAAGGGTACCCAAAGGATTAAGCTATTTCATAGTACATGAGAAGAGCCAAGACCACTTAATAATGTATGCCACAGGTCTCTATGAGTGTCACATACCTAGCCCACTCCAGTTTTTACAATGTCTGTGGTGTATTTAATATGTAATCCTTTCTCTGTAAGTGGGGCTTTTTTGCAGCTTTGTGTACCGTATTCCGCTGCCTTTGAAGTATAGGTGTATGCAGTCTTTGGGATCCTCTCATTTTCGTGAGTCCCTGAGGTTTCCCTTGACCTAAGCAGTTTGCGATCCTGTGCTGGTCTGACTGCTTAATGAACCCTGTCGCCGCTGAAGCTCCGGATAACTTACATGGTAGGGAGAGTATGGAGTTGTCCGCTTTGCACTTCAATATTCTCGAACAGCTGCTCCACTGCGTCTGCGTTCTGAGGCATGGCGTTCTCTGTAAAATGGGAGATAGCTTCTCCAGAACTGCAGCTCTCAACGTGTGCTTCTTCCAAGAAGCAGTGTCCTCTAACAATAGACTCTATGCATCTCTCCAGTCTGCCATAATGATCACTCAGTAGTTTCTCCAAAATACCCCACAACATGCCAGATATATGAGCCATGATTGTTGGTCGGGGTTAGTCAGAGATCTGCAGTAGCGTATTATAGGAGCATATGATGAAATATTTCCTTTAAACTCTGTATGTGGCTACTTAACCCAGATAGCCAGGGGGGGAAGTGCCACGCTCATACGGGTAGGCCGCAGCCTCGCAGATTTAAATGTTAAAATATTTAGTAGGACGAAGAATAGATTATATAAATGATGTCATCAGACAGTAATATTAGATTATTCATTGAGGATTCCTGACGCGCTGTGAAAAATGCATTCTATCATGGATCCTGCTTGGACACGCCCCCGTGCTCCTTTCTTAGAGCTTGAAGAGTGCATCTAATTGGAATGCATTTTGACCACTAGAGGGAATTTTGATAGCATTTTCATATAGAAAACCTTGAGCTCATACAGCATATTTACCCTGGATTGATCATTGATTGTCTAAAATGTTGTTCTGTCAAAATAACACCAATAAGTTGACATTTTCCAGAGGCATAGATACAAGGGTAATCACATAAGTCACACGTGTATTTCTCCATGTTTTTGTTTCAAACTTGATAATGCATAATACAGTGTTTTCTTTGTAAACAATAATGTTCTGACTGTCCCTTTAAGCTGTGTTATTGGCATTCAAACAGTAATATGTCATCCTGTATAATTGTAATGGTCATTTTGTTTGAGATTAGGGAAACAGTTTGGACATCACATCACAGAAACCAATCAATATCCTGAATAAGGATAGGTATGTGATGATGTGGTGTCCACACACTTGTAACCCATACTCTGCAAACAATCTGCCTCCATGGACCCGGTCCCATAGAAGCAGATTATATACAGAGTGTGGTCCACAAGTGTATGAAAACCACATCATCACATACCTATCCATTACACATTAAATAAATACAAAACAAACATATATCTCCATAAATACTTACTTCTTCCTTCCCCTCTTCCCACGAGACTGAGGCTTTGGGGGGGGCAACTGCCCCCTCTGACGAGTTCTCATCGGAGATGTTGTGGGAAGAGGGGAAGGAGGAGTACTGGGAGTACCAAGATGAGGAGGAGATGGAGGAGTACCAAGATGAGATGGCTCAGCAGCAGATGGCTCAGCAGCAGATGGCCCAGCAGCAGATGGCCCAGCATGCGCCTCCTGGAAGAAATTAAACATATCTTCTAGAATCTGCACACTCCGGTTTTGTCCTTGTTCAACGCCTCTAAGGGCCTGTAAAATTTCTCTTTGTCCTTCTCGAAGGGCACGAAGATCTTCTGTCATCTGACTTTGAGTTCGGATATTTTCCATCCGGGAGCCACGCATCTGCTCGATGAAATCGAGCAACACCTGACCTCATCTATCTCCTCCTGTTGTTCACAGCGGTCTGCTGGTGCACTGCGGCCTGCTGGTGCTTGAGGGGCCTCTTCTGCTTCAGTGGCCTCCTTTTCTTTTGCAGGGGGGCCTCTTCTTCTTGTGCAGGGGGGGCCTCTTCTATTTCTCTCCGAGGTGGCGATTCATCCCCACCACTCTTATACCTGGTAAAAGGAGGAGCCTGTAGTTGCTGTGCTGCCTCCTCCCCAGACTCTGTATATTTCAAAAAGAAAGAAATTTATATATTAGCATATTTCTAAATAAAGATGTAAATGCTTTTGCTTACAATAGAATTACAAATGCAGCCTCATTAATCCACTTTGAAATCTAACAATCAATACGATTTCCGCATTTTCCAAAATGTGTTTGTGATATCTATCTGGTCAATCTGAATGTTTTTGTGTTTGTTTTCAGTGTGTTTAAATGCACACCTAATGTGATAATTTTGTCTCACCAAACTTCAGAGAAAATTTAATAAAAAATAAAATAAATGGAATGTTGCTCTATTCTTGTAAACAGCTAATAAATATAACTTGTTCTACTAGCATGTTCAAGGTGAGCATTTACTTTTAGTAATTGAAATGAAAAGTATGGATTAAACCTCTATGAATGATAATAATAAATCTTATGAGAGATACTTATTAAGTCTCTTTTATATAAGCAATGATTCATTAATATTGTCAAAAAAGAAAAATTGAGAAAAAATCCTTTATATTCAGGATAAGAAACGAAGTGATAGAGTTCAACTCTAGATAAAGTAATGGTAATATATCTTTCCTTAAGTTTCACGCACTCACACAAACACTCTAAAATATATATACAAAGTTCCAGCACACACGCAATATTGACAAGCAAGGAGGAGGTTAATTCAGTGTAATACACCTCAGGTAAGTAAAAACACTTAGCGTTATTTTTGGGAACCTTATGATTTGTATACAATACGATACCCAAACCAGCGTGGTGACAAGACCAGATTTTCCCAGGAGCGATGGTGTAGCGTGGAGAGCGGTAATAACAGCAGAGTAAGTGCTAAACCGGAGAATAGTAGAGAGCGGCGTTCCGGTAGCAGCTTGTGTGAGTGCGGCTTCAGCCGCGTGTGATAGAGTTCCGGTAGCGTAGGGATACGATTAGAAGTATCAGTCCAAAAGAATCAGGAAAGAAGTGCAGCAAACTTTGAGATACAAACAGCCTTCAAAAAATAAAATACTTATGACCTGAAAGGGAAAAGTAAACTGCTAGGAAAGAGCAGTAGCACAGGATGAGAGAATCCACTTTAATTTTCAGGCACTGAGTAATGGAAAAGCACTTCCTTAAATAGGAGGAAGTGCTGATAGTCAGAAAGTCTTAAAGGGATATCACACCTAACCTGTAGCCTAGATCCTAATGTAATCGCAAGGTAATTGTGAATGCGTTTACGTAATAATGTGTTAAACAGCGTAATAGCATTAACCATATCCTTAAATACATTCTTTATTTTGGATGTTAATAGATTCTTAAATGAGCTTACCGTCAGATGAGAGTGGCAGGTTCCTGGTATCGATTCCTCCGATCCTGACTATGGCCACCTCAGAGATGCTGGGACGCAACATTTCCTCCCATAGGGAATACTCCACGTTAATTTGAGGGCCGCCACCGGTCCCAGTTGCATGTTGGTACTCCCTAGTAATTTTTTTTTAAGCTCCATCTTGCAGTCCCGGTAGCGATGTTTAATCGAGTGCATATCTCTGTTATGGCCCCCCACTGCATTCACTGCGTCCATTATCTCCCGCCAGAGCTTCCTCTTGTCACTCGGGGTGGTCTTCTGAGCCTGCAGCGTCTTATACCTGCCCATATACGCCTCTATGAGGGCCTCCTTCTCCTCCGTAGTAAACCTCGCCTCCCTAGTCACCTTGGCCTTCCCCTGTGATGGTGCCCTCTGTTTCCTGGACTGTGAAGCCCTACTCTGTCCACCACTGGGCCCAGCCACTTGTTCATCTTGAACAAAGTGGCTGGGTCCACCCACCACTTTCTCCCCCGCTTCCTGCCCCCCTTCCTGTCCTGTTCCTCTCCCCCCTCTCCCTCTCCCCTGACTAATCTCCTGCCTGCCCTCCTCTTCCATCTCTTCCCTAAACTAACTCACTACCGCTCTCTTACTAACTCACGCTTCCACTAACTCACGCTCCCACTAACTCATGCTACCACTAACTCCCACTCCCACTAACTCACACTCCCACTTACCCACACAATAACACTAACTCCCTCTCTCACACTAACACTAACTCACAATAAGGCACTAAATCTCTCTAATTCTCCAAAACCCCACCAGCAACACAGTCAAAGAGAAGCCATGCTTGTGTGGTGCTTATATACCCTATATAAATGTTTAATGATGTACCGGTTTGCCTTGTAAATTGTGTTCAGGTGTGCTTTGTTAGTAATTAGTATGCGTGCAATGTGTATTAGTTGTGTGAATTTGTGCATGCTCATTTTGAGTTAGTATTTGTGGAATGTGTAGAATGCGATGATGTCATAGTGATCGTTTTCCATGACATTGTCCAATAGTATTATCTGTAAATGTTAATTGTTGATGGTGTCGTATTTGTGAAGTGTTGTAAATGTATGTTTGTCCTAATATTCCGTAATGTTGAATGCAAGTATTTTGCTTGTGTATGAGTGTGCATTTATGTTTGCGTGTATTTCCATATATTAAGGTATATGTGTATTCCTCGTTTAGCGTAATTTTTCCCCCCCCACTTATGAATGTGTAATGCGTGTGTGCTATGTTTTGTGATTGTTTTTAGTACATTTGCTCTGTGTTTTTGTCGTGCATTATGTGGTATACGTCATATGACCAAGCAGTGCGTATTTCTCGCGAGATCGAGTGTTAGGTGAAAAAAGCGTGTTTGTTTGATTTCTCATTGATCTCTATGGGAGACTGTCTAACGCGGGCATGATTACGCGTATTAAATAGACGCGTTAGGAGTCGCATTAGAAGGTTGTTTTTAAACTCAAAATACCAGCATTAAAAACAACGTGTGTTAGTAAAAAAAGATGCATAGCTAACGCACCCCCTCGGCCACAAAACTCTAAATCTAGGCGATTGTTACACTTCGTTTGGTCTGATGAAGGGGACGGTTGGTTCCCTAAAACGTCACTGCACAGAATAAATTTTTGCTTGATATAAGTCCAGAGAGTGCGGTTCTACATTATATATATATATATATATATATATATACATATGAATATTTAAAAGTGTATATGAATGTATGTATCTCTATATTAAAGCCGTTTGCCTGCCTTTTTATTAAGACCTGAGACCTCATCTTTTAGCCCTTATAACTTTTTAATGCAATATTTTTTTATCAGACAGTGCTATTATGAGTATAACTACTTATAAATGTATTTTTAATGTTTTTTGTGCCACTTTTCTTTTTTGTCTCATGTAACAGTTTACCAGAGCTCTAAAGTCATGCTAACTAAGGTGCGTTGAATTTGATTGTGCTCAGTCGATCCCGTAATATGCGTTACTTACGACGCTCTCAACAAAATGCAAAATATGACTTATTGCTTGCGCTCTACACTTAGTCCTCCATTCATAATCAAATTCTGTAAGTTCATTTTCACAATCGGTCTTCACAGAATCAGAACAAAGATGAAAAGCTAAATAAATAAAAAGCATTTACAAAATTCAAAGACATTGGAAGAGTTGCTGAGTATCTGAATGGGTTTTAAAAGGAAATATTTTGATCAAAAAGACCTTAGTTAGTCAATGAATACAGAATGACTGCTTGGCTGTGAAGTGAATGTATTTGGCCTGATGTTTGACTATAATATTTAATGACTAACAAATGATAGCTTTTCTGAAACTCTTCTTGTAGCGGAACCAATTACATTCCATGACTTTGATCATATTTCCTGGAAAATTGAATTGCAAGTATGAGCAATAATCTCAAAGGGGCTGGAAAATTTATGACTTTGTTATGTGGATTTTTCAAAATCGCTGGCAATATATTTTGTTGCCTTTTATTTGTTGACATTCTAACACATCATTTACATAGCATTTTTTTATTATTATTTTAAATTACCTCTGTAGAATCACAATGTATTCCACACCTAGCTGTCATTATTAAAAGACATGTGACAATATACTAATAAACTAATATAGGTTCACTTTCTTTTTTCATATGCTATAAACCATTTACTTCTAGGTTGCACCTTCTAGATTATTTATTCAAATATTAAAATATATTAAAAATATTTTTTATAAATTGATCAAGGTGAGCAAACTTCTTTTTAACATTTTCTGTAATATAGGTTCCCCCTACGCAGTGATTACAATATATTATATACATCTTTAGTCTCTGATTTGTACCAGAATGATTTGTCTTTGTCTCATCAGATATTTTCAGCTCGGTCTTAGTAGTGCATTGCTGCTCTGAAAGTTAAAAGAAAGCAGCAGTGCAATAATACAATGCTTAAAGGGACAGTATACACCAATTTTCATAAAACTGCATGTAATAGACACTACTAGAAAGAAGAATATTCACAGATACTGATATAAAAATCCAGTATAAAACCTTTTAAAAACTTACTTAGAAGCTCCCAGTTTAGCACTGTTGATTATGTTAGGCTGGGACACCCAGTGAAAGGGGCTGGCAAACCCTGCATATCAAAAGACCCGTAAGATAAACAGGGGCAAACTGGAGTCTGTAGACATGAGTATACATCTAAAGCTTCTGTCTGAAAATCAACACAATGTTAATTAAAAAAAAGCTAAACTATACAGTGTTACAAAAACACTCCCAGATAGGCTATATAAATGGATTTCCAAAAAAAATGGACAAAACTCACAAAGTGTGAATGTGTCCAGCAAGTGTGCTACTATGCACAATTAATTATGTTTACACACTGATATGGTATAGAAAAGAGATAATAAAAAATAACTTGTATTAGTTAAAATTAAAAGACAGCAACTGTTACTGGTATTATTGCTGCCCTCTATTTACATTAAAAACACATCTCCTTTATGTAATATTGTAATTTAGAACCTGTTTACTTTAACCATTGGATATCTGCAGGATCTATTACAATTAGGTTCAATATATCTTTGTATCTTTTGACTCTAAATCACTTAGCCTTCTTGTAGGCTTCTTACTATATTTATTTAGGGTAATATCCTCTTAACTTGAGAGATGTAATACCCCTTTACATTACAAGAAACATTTTTGTGCCTTATAGATTCCTTGCTAGGCTCTTATAAGCTCTATTAGACTGGTGTCTGATTAATAGCAATATACTTTAATAAGATTGACTTAAATTTGCCTTTAAGTTATGGGTTTAAACATACTTCATTGCAGTGTAGTGCTATCGATACGCATTTACTATGCATTTAGGTCCGTTTAACATAGGGTGCTGTGCTGTATGCTAGCGTGTCAGTTTGGTTCCTATTACTCTGCTACTATTGTCGACAGAGCATTGTAACATTTAGGTTACTATAATACAGTTACTATATTACTACTGTGTTCCTTATATTTTCCCTTGTATTTACAGATATATCGATTCAGTAATCATATTTTGGCTGGGAAGAATACCTGCGAATAGGTTGCTAAAGTACTGTTTATAACTTAAAAGTTGTTTCTAGTAAACTGTACAGTTTAATAACCCTATTTATAGGACAAGTAAAATATCTCTGAGCTCTGTTAGTTAGTACAGACTGTTCATTCAATTTTACAGTAGATTAAGTCAATCTTAATAGGGAAAATTTTAGCCTAATAATTGTTTAGTATCAACTTTTGCATTGTACTTGCTATGTCAATACTCTCCTGTTTATATACTGCTCCGATGTAGCAGTATATAAACAGGAAGCAAAAAAATTAAGCAGTAGATTACAGGACAGAGGATACAGCAAACGCTCGATCAAAAAGGCAAACACACAAGTTAACGCCAAACTCTGTTACAACCATGAATGACAAAATGAACAACAAACCGAGATTAATTACAACATTTAATCCGCAAATCAGACAAGTCACTAAAATAATACATGATAACTGGCACATATTATTAAATGATCCCCTACTAGCGAGTCAGATTGGAGATAAAGTATCGATTGGATATAAAAGACCAAAAACCTAAAAGACACCTTGGTGAATAGTCAGTATATCCATATACCAAGAAAAACGAGTCAATCCAAAGGCATGTTTCAATGTGGAACATGTAGTACATGCTCAAAAGTGTGGAAAACTAAAGAAATACATGACAAATATGGAAAAAAACATATATTTCCAGCCCACTTTTCCTGTACAACAATAGGAGTGGTCTATGCCCTGAAATGTCCATGTAAACTGTTTTACGTCGGTATGACATCACGACAAGTAAGAACAAGAATCATGGAACACAGCAGAAACATCCGAAATGCAAAGAAAGACTTGGATAAAAACAAAACAATAACAAGTGTTGCTAAACATTTTTTTCACAAACATGATAGCAATGATCATCAGCTTAAGTTTACAGTATAAGTTTACAAGTCAATCTAGGTATTAGAGGAGGGGACATAGAACAAACCCTATTAAGGATGGAATGTAAATGGGTACATCTATTAAATAGCGTTAGGCCATTTGGTCTAAATGATTATAACAACTATAATGTATATCTGTAATCCAGTAACAACTGGCAAAATGTCATTTCAATCAAATATGATACATTTAATGAAGTACCATTGACACCACCACCATGGTGGACAAACTGTTGCTACATGATGACAAGGATCTAAAAAATACATAGGATACTATAACTAGCATCAGTCTCTTAAGTCACAATAGTCAGAACAAACTCTCTACCATCTTTTAAACCTTTTACATATAGCATTCTTATGTGACACGAACAAAGTAAATAATACACTTAAGTTCAATCAGTAGGCCTTGATGTATAACCTATTCAAATCCCCAATTTTTTCATACAATAAATATTCTCTTAATCTAACAAATTGGTTTATATTTTGTCACTTTTCACTCACTTTATTCACTGTTATAATTATCCCTCAAAACAGCACTGTTATACTATTATAACCACCCTCTTTTATCATTATTACTAAAGCCACACGTATATCACAAAGTCACTGAACAACACAATAATCAAATGCCCGAATAATAATTTTTCACTTCCCCTAATACGGAGAACATAGATACACTATTATCACTACCTACATGAAGAGGATACATTTGTTATGAAAAAACAGAGATGATAGAAACACAATGTAAATCAAGTATATGTGCCATAATATAAGTGTAAATAGAAGAATAAATAGTAATAAGTTTAGAAAACATAATGTCAAATGATAATTTATGAGATCTTCCCCTTTGTGACATATAGACTAAGTATACGGCTACATTAACAAGATCATAAGCATTTATAGTTGAACTTTTTCCAACACAACCAATATTCTGATCACATAACATTGCATAATATTAACAGAACCCTAACCTGTCAAACAATGTAGAACATATCATGGATTGACACCATAACGAACCAATCAAAAGCGACTCGAGAGTCCAATCACAACCAAGAAGGTGTGAACATACAGCCTAATAAAAAGGTGCATTTTGCAGCCCGTGTATCCCCTCTGAGGAAGTGTAAGAGAAACGTCGCGCCAGGGGCTCCTTAGTTTTTAAATGTGCTCTCCTACATGTATCTAAATATATATTGAACCTTTAAACTTTAAATATGGTAACTGGTTGATTCGAACTAATAGCAACCTCTAAGCAGCAATGCTAGAGTATTGACATAGCAAGTACAATGCAGAAGTTGATACTAAACAATTATTAAGCTAACATTTTCCATATTAAAGGGACATGAAACCCAATTTTTTTCTTTCATGATTTAGAAAGAGCATGTCATTTTAAACAACTTTCTAATTTACTTCTATTATCTAATTTGCTTCATTATCTTGATATCACTTGCTGAAAAGCATATCTAGATATGCTCAGTAGCTGCTGATTGGTTGCTGCACATAGAGGCCTTGTGTGATTGGCTCACACATGTGCATTGCTATTTCTTCAACAAAGGATATCTAAAGAATTGAGCAAATTAGATAATAGAAGTAAATTGGAAAGTTGTTTAAAATTGCATGCCCTATCTGAATCATGAAAGTTTAATTTTGACTAGACTGTCCCTTTAAGATTGACTTAATCTACCGTAACAATGAATGAACAGTCTGTACTAACTAACAGAGCTCAGAGATATTTTACTTGTCCTATAAATAGGGTTATTAAACTGTACAATTTACTAAAAAACAACTTTTAAGTTATAAGCAGTACTTTAGCAACCTATCCGCAGGTATCCTTCCCTGCCATAATATGATTATTGAATCGATATATCTGTAAATACAAGGGAAAATATAAGGAACACAGTAGTAATATAGTAACTGTATTATAGTAACCTAAAGATTACAATGCTCTGTTGACAATAGTAGCAGAGTGATAGGAACCAAACTGACACGCTAGCATACAGCACAGCACCCTATGTTAAACGGACCTAAATGCATAGTAAATGCGTATCGATAGCACTACACTGCAATGAAGTATGTTTAAAACCATAACTTAAGGGCAAATTTAAGTCAATCTTATTAAAGTATATTGCTATTAATCAGACACCAGTCTAGTAGATAGTGTCATATATCTACACAAACATATTATTATTATTTTTTTCTGAAATTCTGTTCCTTATTAGTATTTAATTTATATAAATGGATTATCTACAATGTCCCTTTAATAAACTTTCTTTTTGCTTTTCCATGCACTTTAATAATATCCCATTAAAAGACTTATAATAATTAATTTAATCACATTTCTTTACATTGAACATATATGATCATTATGGATTGTTAGTTTGTGCTTAAAGGGACACAAAACTTAATTTTTTTCTTTCATGATTCAGATATAGCATGCAATTTTAAGCAACTTTCTAATTTACTCCTATTATCATTTTTTCTTTGTTCTCTTGGTATCTTTATTTGAAAAAGCAGGAATGTAAGCTTGCACCTGGGTAGCGCTTGCTGATTGGTGGATAAATCATGAATGAAAACATTTGGGTTTCATATCCCTTTAATGGTAAATTCTCTGATAGATGAGCATAGAAACCCCCCCCCCCACACACACACATTTTAAATTGTTGTTGCTTTTTTTGTCACAGCTGTATTATGTTAGCGGTAAGTTTACATTTTTGCATTTTTTATACAAAGTTTAAAAGCTACATAACTACATAGCATATATACACACACACACACATATATATATATATATATATATATATATATATATATATATATATATATATATATATAAAATATATATATTTATATATATATATATATTTCCACTGTGTATCTGCACTCACAATTCAAAGATAGTCAGCAACCAGGGTGCTCAGTCAAAATTTCAATAAGTATCAACAAGTAGGGACTGCACTCGCTGGATTCAGTTCAAATAATAACTTATTTATTCAATGGTGATGTTTCGAAGTACGCAGACCCCTTCCTCAGACCAAACGATATATATATATATATATATATATATATATATATATATATATATACTATAACAACAAGAGAAAATCATGGAGCAGAAGTGCAAGGTACTAAAAATTCCCTTCCACAAATGCTCCAAAAGTCTACCCGTATCTGGCACAATACTATAAGTATCAAAAATAAAGAAATCAGAAAAATACCACCTTGGTATGCTGAAAAATAGGTCATTTAATGTGACTTGAAATATACAACAACATTAATATGTAAGTATGAATAAAGCCACTATAGCGGTGTAATTAAACAGTGTTCACTGCAGAAGAATATAATAAATTCAAATTGTCTCCAAGGGTACCCTTTAAGAATAATAACTTCAGAGCTCTTAGAAAGAATTAATTATATATCCATGTTTAGGTAAAATTAACCCCGCAGCAGGAGTTAGTATCCCAATGGTAATTAATCCTTGTCTCCAAATTTCATATGGTAATAAACAGTCAAAAGCAACAGCAGTAGGTCCAGGTTAGAATAAAGCAGTAGCGGTAACGGTAAGGTAGAAGCGCACAGAGCAGTCTCCCTCAGTAATGGGGGAGACTGCTCTGTGCGCTTCTACCTTACCGTTACCGCTACTGCTTTATTACACCGCTATAGTGGCTTTATTCATACATACATAGTAATGTTGTTGTATATTTCAATTCACATTAAATGACCTATTTTTCAGCATACCAAGGTGGTATTTTTCTGATTTCTTTATTTTTGATACTTATAGTATTGTGCCAGATACGGGTAGACTTTTGGAGCATTTGTGGAAGGGAATTTTTAGTACCTTGCACTTCTGCTCCATGATTTTCTCTTGTTGTTATAGTATTAATAGTATTACTACCTCTGTGCACTGCACATTTGCAATTATCCTAATTTTAGCAAGTGTGTATTTACTGGATCTTATTATATTTATTCTGGTGCCAATCATTCTTGTAATATATATATATATATATATATATATATATATATATATATATATATATATATATATATATATATATATATACTGTATATATGTAAATGTAAAACTCCTGGCACCCTAACCCAAAGTGTACAATATGGCTGTCAAACAGCGATAAATGAAAAAATGGGAATGTGCACTGCTTTAGTCACAGGGTGCAAAAATACCTAAAGGGGCACTGAACCCAAATGTTTTCTTTCATGATTCAGATAGAGCATGCATTTTTAAGCAACTTTCTAATTTACTCCTATTATCAAATGTTCTTGATTCTCTTGCTATCTTTATTTGAAAAATAAGAATGTAAGTTTAGAAGCTGGCACATTTTTGGTTCACAACCTGGGTTGTTCTTGCTGATTGGCTGACATTTTGCCACCACCAATAAACAAGTGCTGTCCAGGGTGTTGAACCTAAAATTGTCTGGCTTCTTAGCTAAGATGCCTTTGTTTTTCAAATAAAGATAGCAAGAAAACAAAGAGAAATTGATAATAGGAGTAAAATAGAAAGCTGCTTATCTGAATCATGAAAGAAAAAAATTGGGCTTAGTGTCCCTTAAGTTCCAATATGGCAGCTCCCAGTGTGAAGATGTGGAGCTTAAAATAAGAGAACAGCTTTGAGGTGAGCCTCCGGTCGAGGAACAACAACAATACCATGGTGAGTAGTAACCATTATGCTGAAGCTGTGTCCAACATCCCTTTAAAGGGACAGTCTACTCCAGAATATGTATTGTTTAAAATGATAGATAATTGCTTTATTACCCATTCCCCAGTTTTCCATAACCATCACTTATATTAATACACTTTTTACCTCTGGGATTACCTTGTACCTAAGTCTCTGCAGATTGCCCGCTTATTTTAGTTCTTTTCAAGACTTGCATTTTAGCCAATCAGTGCTGACTATTACATAACTCCACGGGACTGAGCACAATCTTTTCTGTATGGCACACGTGAACTAGCAATATCTAACTTTGAAAAACTGTCAAAATGCACTTGCAAAAGAGGCAGCCTTTAAGGGCGTAGAAATTTGCATATGAGCCTAACTAGGTTTAGCTTTCAACAAAAAGTACCAAGAGAACAAAGCAAATGTGATGATGAAAGTAAATTGAAAGTTCTATAAAGTTGCTTGCCCTATCTGAATAATGAAGGTTTCATTTTGACTACACTGTCCCTTTAAATCCTTATGTTAAATGTTCTTTTATAACCTAATAAATGCAAAATGCACTTGTACAGAAGGGTATAATTCTTAGCATATGGTCAGACAGTATCAGACAGTATCAGACAGTATACACATATGGTCAGACAGTATCAGACAGTATACACATATGGTCAGACAGTATCAGACAGTATCAGACAGTATACACATATGGTCAGACAGTATCAGACAGTATCAGACAGTATCAGACAGTATACACATATGGTCAGACAGTATCAGACAGTATCAGACAGTATCAGACAGTATACACATATGGTCAGACAGTATCAGACAGTATACACATATGGTCAGACAGTATCAGACAGTATACACATATGGTCAGACAGTATCAGACAGTATACATATATGGTCAGACAGTATCAGACAGTATACACATATGGTCAGACAGTATCAGACAGTATACATATATGGTCAGACAGTATCAGACAGTATACACATATGGTCAGACAGTATCAGACAGTATCAGACAGTATACACATATGGTCAGACAGTATCAGACAGTATCAGACAGTATACACATATGGTCAGACAGTATCAGACAGTATACACATATGGTCAGACAGTATCAGACAGTATACACATATGGTCAGACAGTATCAGACAGTATACATATATGGTCAGACAGTATCAGACAGTATACACATATGGTCAGACAGTATCAGACAGTATACATATATGGTCAGACAGTATCAGACAGTATACAGATATGGTCAGACAGTATCAAACAGTATAAATATATGGTCAGACAGTATCAGACAGTATCAGACAGTATCAGACAGTATACATATATGGTCAGACAGTTTCAGACAGTATACATATATGGTCAGACAGTATCAGACAGTATACACATATGGTCAGACAGTATCAGACAGTATACATATATGGTCAGACAGTATCAGACAGTATAGATATATGGTCAGACAGTATACACATATGGTCAGACAGTATCAGACAGTATACATATATGGTCAGACAGTATCAGACAGTATACACATATGGTCAGACAGTATCAGACAGTATACACATATGGTCAGACAGTATCAGACAGTATCAGACAGTATACATATATGGTCAGACAGTATCAGACAGTATACATATATGGTCAGACATTATCAGACAGTATGCACATATGGTCAGACAGTATCAGACAGTATACATATATGGTCAGACAGTATCAGACAGTATACACATATGGTCAGACAGTATCAGACAGTATACACATATGGTCAGACAGTATCAGACAGTATACATATATGGTCAGACAGTATCAGACAGTATCAGACAGTATACATATATGGTCAGACATTATCAGACAGTATACACATATGGTCAGACAGTATCAGACAGTATACACATATGGTCAGACAGTATCAGACAGTATACATATATGGTCAGACAGTATCAGACAGTATCAGACAGTATACATATATGGTCAGACAGTTTCAGACAGTATACATATATGGTCAGACAGTATCAGACAGTATACACATATGGTCAGACAGTATCAGACAGTATACATATATGGTCAGACAGTATCAGACAGTATAGATATATGGTCAGACAGTATACACATATGGTCAGACAGTATCAGACAGTATACATATATGGTCAGACAGTATCAGACAGTATACACATATGGTCAGACAGTATCAGACAGTATACACATATGGTCAGACAGTATCAGACAGTATCAGACAGTATACATATATGATCAGACAGTATCAGACAGTATACATATATGGTCAGACATTATCAGACAGTATGCACATATGGTCAGACAGTATCAGACAGTATACATATATGGTCAGACAGTATCAGACAGTATACACATATGGTCAGACAGTATCAGACAGTATACACATATGGTCAGACAGTATCAGACAGTATCAGACAGTATACACATATGGTCAGACAGTATCAGACAGTATACACATATGGTCAGACAGTATCAGACAGTATCAGACAGTATACACATATGGTCAGACAGTATCAGACAGTATACACATATGGTCAGACAGTATCAGACAGTATACACATATGGTCAGACAGTATCAGACAGTATCAGACAGTATACACATATGGTCAGACAGTATCAGACAGTATACACATATGGTCAGACAGTATCAGACAGTATCAGACAGTATACACATATGGTCGGACAGTATCAGACAGTATCAGACAGTATACACATATGTTCAGACAGTATCAGACAGTATCAGACAGTATACACATATGGTCAGACAGTATCAGACAGTATCAGACAGTATACACATATGGTCAGACAGTATCAGACAGTATCAGACAGTATACACATATGGTCAGACAGTATCAGACAGTATACACATATGGTCAGACAGTATCAGACAGTATACACATATGGTCAGACAGTATCAGACAGTATACACATATGGTCAGACAGTATCAGATAGTATCAGACAGTATACACATATGGTCAGACAGTATCAGACAGTATACACATATGGTCAGACAGTATCAGACAGTATACACATATGGTCAGACAGTATCAGACAGTATACACATATGGTCAGACAGTATCAGTCAGTATACACATATGGTCAGACAGTATCAGACAGTATACACATATGGTCAGACAGTATCAGACAGTATACACATATGTTATTGAGCATTATGAATTAGGTTTTAGAGGCTGAAACATGTCAGACTGGTTACCTACTTGCTGGTCGTGTTTTATATTCTTCTTCCTTGTATTAATAAAGGGACTCAGAGCTTTGGATCTTATCGTGCTCCACATTTTTGTTTCTTACACAGTGATTCAGATAGAGCATGCAATTTTACAACAATTTTACAATTCACTTTTGTTATCAAGTTTGTTTCAATCTCTTGGTATCTTTTGTTGAATAGTAAAGCTAGGTAGGCTCGGGAGCAGCAAATGCACCACTAGAAGCTAGCTCCAGTGCTTTTCTACTCCTGAGCCTACCTAGATATGCTTCTCAATAAAGGATACCAAGGAAACAAAGCTAATTTGATGATAGAAGTGCATTTGGAAGTTGTTTAAAACTGTATACTTTATCTGAATCATGCAAGTTTAATTTTGACTTAACTGTCCCTTTAAATGATGTTATCATTTGCTAGTTGATATTTCGTAGTTGAATTGATACTGATGACATTTTAATGTATGAAAAATAAAACATAAAGGTAATAACTAAAGAGGTGGATGACACATTCTTCCCACATACAACTTAATTCATCAAACAAAAGTTCAAGCAACTGTCAGGTAAATGGGATGAGTCAGCAACACTACAAATCTCCAAAAGCAAAAACTTTATCACATTAGTTAAAGGGACACTGAACCCATATTTTTTTCTTTCATGATTTAGATAAAGCATGCAATTTTAAGCAACTTTCTAATTTACTCCTATTATCAATTTTTCTTTGTTCTCTTGCAATCTTTATTTAAAAAAGAAGGCATCTAAGCTTTTTTTTTTATTCAGGACTCTGGACAGCCCTTTTTTATTGGTGGATGAATTTATCCACCAATCGGCAAGAACAACCCAGGTTGTTCACTAAAAATGGGCCGGCATCTAAACTTACATTCTTGCATTTCAAATAAAGATACCAAGAGAATGAAGAAGATTTGATGATAGGAGTAAATTAGAAAGTTGCTTAAAATGTCATGCTCTATCTGAATCACAATAGAAAATATTTGGGTTCAGTGTCCCTTTAATAATGAAGACAGTATGTTACTTACATTTAATTTAGAATCTGTTTTACTCTGTATAGGAGGACCAATAGGCGTGGTCTGCACCCTGAGGAGCGGGGCTGAGGTGTTGTACCATATTTCTATGCTTCAGTCTCTGCCTAAAGGCTCGGGCAGAAACAGCTGCATTGGGGCCGCTTGACAGCTTGTTAAATCGGCCCCAATGTGATTTAATACACCGCTATAATATTTCCTGCAGCCATTTAGCAGTGTTTTCCACAGAGGAAATATAAATGCTCCTGAAATAGTAAAGGGATATTTACTATAAAGGTATAGTTTATGATAGTTCATTAAGTCACTAACACAAACATAGTGTGCAGAATATTTTTGATAAACTATCCATCAAGATAGCTTATAAGAAAAACTGTTACAAATTTTCAAAAACTTTTTTTACAGGCACTATCTGTATGCTGCATATGAAGAGCCTATTTAAACTATATTTCCCTTTAAGAAATTGATGTATGATAAGAAATATCCAAAATGGTATACAGCCTTCAAAATTATTTGTACTTACCTGGAATCAATTAAATACATTATCACATGTATTTAATCGAAAAGCATATCTACGTATGCTCAGGGGCAGCAATGCATTATTGTGTGCTTACTGATGAAAAGTGACTATGCACATATGCTTATTGTCAGTGGCTTACACAATGGCCTCTAGTTATCAAGCCGTCAACCGCAAATACGCTGGAATTCCACAGCGTATTTGTGGCGAGGCTGATTCGCCTTAGTTATCAAAGGCTAGAGACCAGCAAAAGTAGAATATAGTGACGCAAGCTACAATCCGCCGGTCTCAGTCCGACACAGATCGATTCTTACGTCACTACAGATGTTCCGAACCCAAGTTCAGCACAATCTGACTACTTTTGGTAGTTATCAAATAACTAGCAGGTACGCTCGGCACAATTCCAGCCCAGCGTACCTGGTTTTCAATCCGCCGCCCTGGAGGCGGTGGATCCCATAGGAATCAATGGGAGTCTGACAGCAGCGAGAGCTCATGTTCGCTGCTGCCCGATATCCCATTGATTTCTATGGGAGATGTCTGCACCTAACACCCTAACATGTACCCCGAGTCTAAACACCCCTAATCTGCCCCCCCTACACCGCCGCCACCTAAATAAAGTTATTACCCCCTAAACCACCGCTCCCGGAGCCCCCGGCACCTAAATAAAGGTATTACCCCCTAAACTGCCGCTCCTGGACCCCCCCACAACTATAATAAATATAATAACCCCTAATCTGCCTCCCCCTATACCGCCGCCACCTATATTAAAGTTATTAACCCTTATCCTGCAGATCCCGGACCCCGCCGCAACTAAATAAAATGTTTAACCCCTAAACAGCCGCTCCCGGACCCCGCCGCCACCTATATTAAACTTATTAACCCCTAAACCTAAGTCTAACACTAACACCCCCCTACCTTAAATATTATTTAAATAAATCTAAATACATATTTCTATTATTAAATACATTTTTCCTATTTAAAACGAAATACTTACCTGTAAAATAAACCCTAAAATAGCTACAATATAGCTAATATTCTAGCTATTTTAGGATTTATTTTTATTTTACAGGCAACTTTGTATTTATTTTATCTAGGTACAATAGCTATTAAATAGTTATTAACTATTTAATAGCTACCTAGTTAAAATAACTACAAAATTACCTGTAAAATAAATCCTAACCTAAGTTACAAATACACA
Source organism: Bombina bombina (assembly GCF_027579735.1). NCBI lineage: Eukaryota > Metazoa > Chordata > Amphibia > Anura > Bombinatoridae > Bombina > Bombina bombina. The sequence continues at coordinate 1,122,528,067 of NC_069503.1, forward strand.
TAACACTACACTATCATTAAATTAATTGAAAAAATTAACTACAATGACCTAAAATTAAATACAATTAAATAAACTAAACTATAGTACAAAAAAAACACTAAATTACAGAAAATAAAAAAAAATTTACAAGAACTTTAAACTAATTACACCTAATCTAAGCCCCATAATAAAATAAAAAAGCCCCCCAAAATAATAAAATGCCCTACTCTATACTAAATTACAAATGGCTAGATTTAGAGTTTTGTCGGTAAAGACCCGCGTAGCTAACGCAGATTTTTTTCCCAACTCACCCTTAAGACAACGCTGGTATTTAGAGTTGTCTGAAGGGCTGCGTTAGGCTCCAAAAAGTGTGCGTTGAGCTGAATTTACCACCACTTCAACCCTCAATACCAGCGTTGCTTAAGGTAGCGGTAAGCTGGCAAAACGTGCTCGTGCACGATTCCCCCATAGGAAACAATGGGGTAGTTTGGGATGAAAAAAAATCTAACACCTGCAAAAAAGCAGCATTAGTCTCCCAACGCAGTCTCATTGTTTCCTATGGGGAAACACTTTCTAAATCTGCACCTAACACCCTAACATGAACCCCGAGTCTAAACACCCCTAACCTTACACTCATTAACCCCTAATATGCCGCCCCCGCTATCGCTGACACCTGCATTATATTATTAACACCTAATCTGCCGCTCTGTACACCGCCGCAAACTGCATTATCCCAATGAACCCCTAATCTGCTGCCCCTAACATTGTCGACACCTATGTTATATTTATTAACCCCTAATCTGTCCCCCCCCCCAATGTTGCCGCCACCTACCTACACTTATTAACCCCTAATCTGCCGACCGGACCTCGCCGCCACTATAATAAATGTATTAACCCCTAAACCGCCACACTCCCACCTCGCAAACCCTATAATAAATAGTATTAACCCCTAATCTGCCATACCTAACATCGCCACCACCTAACTTCAAGTATTAACCCCTAATCTGCCGACCGGACCTTGCCGCTACTATAATAAATGTATTAACCACTAAAGCTAAGTCTAACCCTAACCCTAACACGCCCCTAAATTAAATATAATTTTAATCTAACTAAATAAATTAAATCTTATTAACTAAAGTATTCCTATTTAAAACGAAATACTTACCTGTAAAATAAACCCTAATATAGCTACAATATAACTAATAATTATATTGTAGCTATTTTAGGATTTATATTTATTTTACAGGCAACATTGTATTTATTTTATCTAGGTACAATAGCTATTAAATAGTTATTTACTATTTAATAGCTACCTAGTTAAAATAATTACAAAATTACCTGTAAAATAAATCCTAACCTAAGTTACAATTAAACCTAACACTACACTATCAATAAATGAATTAAATAAATTACCTACAATTACCTACAATTAAATAAACTAAACTAAATTACAAAAAAAAAAAAACACTAAATTACAAAAAATAAAAAAACATTACAAGAATATTAGGCTAATTACACCTACTCTAAGCCCCCTAATAAAATAAAAAAGCCCCACAAAATAATAAAGGTCCCTACCCTATTCTAAATTAATAAGTAATCAGCTCTTTTACCAGCCCTTAAAAGGGCTTTTTGCGGGGCATGCCCCAAAGTAATCAGCTCTTTTGCCTGTAAAAAAAAAATACAAAAATACAACCCCCCCAACATTAAAACCCACCTCCCACATAGCCCTACTCTAACCCAAACCCCCCTTAAATAAACCTAACACTACCCCCCTGAAGATCTCCTTACCTTGAGTCGTCTTCACCCAGCCGGGCCGAAGTCTTCATCCGATGGGGCAGAAGAGGACATCCAGACCGGCAGAAGTCTTCATCCTATCCGGGCAGAAGAGGACATCCGGACCGGCAGACATCTTCATCCAAGTGGCATCTTCTGTCTTCATCCATCCGGAGTGAAGCCATCTTCTTTCAGCCGACGCGGATCCATCCTCTTCAACCGACACCTACTCGTCGAATGAAGGTTCCTTTAAATGACGTCATCCAAGATGGCGTCCCTAGAATTCCGATTGGCTGATGGGATTCTATCAGCCAATCGGAATTCGAGGGACGCCATCTTGGATGACGTCATTTAAAGGAACCTTCATTCGGCGAGTAGGCGTCGGTTGAAGAGGATGGATCCGCGTTCGCTGGAAGAAGATGGCTCCGCTCCGCTCCGATGGATGAAGATAGAAGATGCCGCTTGGATGAAGATGTCTGCCGGTCCGGATGTCCTCTTCTGCCCAGATAGGATGAAGACTTCTGCCGGTCTGGATGTCCTCTTCTGCCCCATCGGATGAAGACTTCGGCCCGGCTGGGTGAAGACGACTCAAGGTAGGGAGATCTTCATGGGGTTAGTGTTAGGTTTATTTAAGGGGGGTTTGGGTTAGAGTAGGGGTATGTGGGTGGTGGGTTTTAATGTTGGGGGGGTTTGTATTTTTTTTTTACAGGCAAAAGAGCTGATTGCTTTTTAATTTAGAATAGGGTAGGGACTTTTATTATTTTGGGGGGCTTTTTTATTTTATTAGGGGGCTTAGACTAGGTGTAATTAGCCTAATATTCTTGTAATCTTTTTTTGAAAAGATAGGATACGCAATTGGCGTAAGGGGATCAGGGGTATGGAAAAGTCACGGCTTGAAAGTGTGCATTAGACCCTTTCCTGCCTGACTCTAAATACCAGCGGGCAGCCAAAAGCAGCATTGGGACCCCTTAACGCTGCTTTTGACGGCTAATGCAGAACTAAATCTAGGCGAAAGTAATCAGCTCTTTTACCAGCCCTTAAAAGGGCTTTTTGCGGGGCATTGCCCCAAAATAATCAGCTCTTTTACCTGTAAAAAAAAATACAACCCCCCCCAATATTACAACCCACCACCCACACATCCCTACTCTAAAACCCACCCAAACCCCCCTTAAAAAAACCTAACACTAACCCCCTGAAGATCACCCTACCTTGAGCCGTGTTGACCCAGCCGGGCCGAATTCTTCATCCAAGCGGGGCAGAAGAGGTCCTCCATCCGGACGATGTCTTCATCCAATCGGCGTCTTCTATCTTCAATCATCCAGAGCGGAGCGGAGCCATCTTCCATCCAGCCAACGCGGAGCCATCTTCTTCATACGACGTCCTAACACCAAATGCCTGGTCCTTTAAATGACGTCATCCAAGATAGCATCTGTCGAATTTCGATTGGCTGATAGGATTCTATCAGCCAATCGGAATTAAGGTAGGAAAAATCTGATTGGCTGATTGGATCAGCCAATAGAATGAGAGGTCAATTCTATTGGCTGATCCAATCAGCCAATCGTATTGAACTTCAATCCGATTGGCTGATTAAATCGACCAATCGGATTTTTCCTACCTTAATTCCAATTGGCTGATAGAATCCTATCAGCCAATCGGAATTCGGCGGATGCCATCTTGGATGATGTCATTTAAAGGACCAGGCATTCGGTGTTAGGACGTCGTATGAAGAAGATGGCTCTGGGTCGGCTGGATGGAAGATGGCTCCGCTCTGGATGATTGAAGATAGAAGACGCCGCTTGGATGAAGACATCGGCCGGATGGAGGACCTCTTCTGCCCCGCTTGGATGAAGAATTTGGCCCGGCTGAGTGAACACGGCTCAAGGTAGGGTTATCTTCAGGGGGTTAGTGTTAGGTTTTTTAAGGGGGATTTCGGTGGGTTTTAGAGTAGGGGTGTGTGGGTGGTGGGTTGTAATGTTGGGGGGTTGTATTTGTTTTTACAGGTAAAAGAGCTGATTACTTTGGGGCGTGCCCCGCAAAAAGCACTTTTAAGGGCTGGCAAATGAGCTGATTACTTTGTAATTTAGTATAGGGTAGGGCATTTTATTATTTTGGGGGGCTTTTTTATTTTATTAGGGGGCTTAGATTAGGTGTAATTAGTTTAAAGTTTTTGTAATTTTTTTTTATTTTCTGTAATTTAGTGGGGGTTTTTTGTACTGTAGTTTAGTTTATTTAATTGTATTTAATTTTAGGTCATTGTAGTTAATTTTTTTAATTAATTTAATGATAGTGTAGTGTTAGGTGTATTTGTAACTTAGGTTAGGATTTATTTTACAGGTAATTTTGTAGTTATTTTAACTAGGTAGCTATTAAATAGTTAATAACTATTTAATAGCTATTATACCTAGTTAAAATAAATACAAAGGTGCCTGTAAAATAAAAATAAATCCTAAAATAGCTACAATATAATTATTAGTTATATTGTAGCTATTTTAGGGTTTATTTTACAGGTATTTATTTTTAAATAGGAATAATTTATTTAATAATAGTAATATGTATTTAGATGTATTTAAATAATATTTAAGGTAGGGGGGTGTTAGGGTTAGTGTTAGACTTAGGTTTAGGGGTTAATAAGTTTAATATAGGTGGCGGCGGGGTCCGGGAACAGCGATTTAGGGGTTAAACATTTTATTTAGTTGCGGCGCGGTCCGGGAGCGGTGGTTTAGGGGTTAAACAATTTATTTAGTTGCGGCGGGGTCCGGGATCTGCAGGATAGGGGTTAATAACTTTAATATAAGTGGCGGTGGTATAGGGGCGGCCGATTAGGGGTTAATAGGTATAATGTAGGTGTCAGCGGGGTCCGGGAGCGGCGGTTGAGGGGTTAATATATTTATTATAGTTGCGGCGGGGTCCAGGAGCGGCAGTTTAGGGGGTAATAACTTTATTTAGGTGCGGGGGGCTCTGGGAGCGGCAGTTTAGGGGGTAATAACTTTATTTAGGTGTGGGGGGCTCCTGGAGCAGCGGTTTAAGGGGTAATAACTTTATTTAGGTGCGGCGGGCTCCGGGAGCGGTGGTATAGGGGGTAAAACAGTATAGTATAGTGTGAGTGTTTAGTGACAGGCTAGCAAGAAAGCTGCGAAGAAGCCGATGAGCAGCGAGATCGATGGCTGACAGTTAACAACAGTCCGCTGCTCATCGCACCGTACTTGGTGCGCGGCTTCTTGACAGCTTTCTTGATAACTTTGGCGAACGTATTCAGGTCCGCGGCGGCGATGGTAGGCGAGCTTAGGCGAGCGTATTGGGCCGGCGAATGCAGGTAAGTAGACGGCTTCATACATAGAGGCCAATGAGTTCACCTTACTCCCAGTAGTTTTCTTAAAATGACTTTGCAAGCTGTATTGCAATAATAAAATATTCTAACATATTTGAGCATATTTTTTTTTGCACTTGTATATCACTTTAAAGGCCGCATGACAATAACACAATTCCAGCACATTGTTGATATAAATAACAGTGATATTTTTAACAAATGAGTTTATGTACAATAGTCTGTTTAATCCGTTGCGTTATATTTATCTAAGATTAATAAATAATCTATGTTTCATTTTATTTGCACTAGGAGAATGAAATAAAATTGTTGTGTTGGGTGTGCAAATGTTTGCTTGTCATTTTGCAGATTTTAGATATGATTAAATATAAAACAAGTGTTGCTTTGCTATCAATAAATACAACACAGAGTATATAGCTTTATGCTTTCTCAAATGGCTTATGCAACTTGTATTATATGATAATTGTGTAGTCCCTCTATGTTCATTTGCCAAACGATTTAAACTAGAGGCGACATATGCCCTGTTGCCAAATTACAGCTCTCTGCACAAGATATTGATAGCATGGTAGTTATTCCTTTTTTTCCATTTCAACATATACTGAGCATCTGGAGTGTTCCTAATGAAGGCTTGGAAATTGCTTAACATGGGAATGGTAGAAATTAATGTCAAGGCATGCATGAGCAACATTAAACTTATTGCTGTACTGGGATTGCTCTTCTCAATCTGTGTTAAAATATTCTGTAGATGATAAAAGGAAAGCTTGTTAAAGAGTATATTATTCAACAGAAATGAGTGTATTAACATTTCTTTTTACAGTACTGACAAGATACATAAAGCCTGAATCATCTGTGTTTCAAGTGTTTGTCATCTAAATATCTTGCAGGAGAATGTTGTTGTCTTTTTCTACTCGTATTTCTGCATTACTGTGCACAATAGTTTATCCCTTAAATATAGTAAAACAAATAGAACCCAGAAGACCGTGGGTCATATTCTAAGGTCTAGATACAATTAAACTTATTCATGAAACTTATATCTTGTATTGGGAAACTTGATGCAACTTTGCACCTTGAAAACTTAGCGATTTATAAAAATGTATAATGTGATTTCATTTAAGCAGCAAATTGTGAGTTACGCTCTATTATAATTGTCACTCCCTGAGAAGCAAGGTTACGGTTTTAAAGCTCTGTCTTAAGTTCCTTTGTGAGTTAAAAGGGTCAATGGGATGTGTTTCATTGTACTAATTCGCATTTAAGGCACAATGGCAGCACTTAGAAAACAAGTTTAATTTACAGGAATAGGAATCTGTAGAGCCGCATAATGGACTCTGGACCTTGAATCTGTGCAGCAGGAGGCACAGGATGTGGATGATGGCAGCAGGAGGCACATGACTTGGATGCTGTGCAGCAATAAGCACAGGACTTGGTTGCTGGCAGCAGGAGGCACAGGACTTGGTTGTTGTGTCACAGGACTTGGATATTGTGTAGCAGGAGTGCCCACATTGCGGCCTTGGGCAGGAGAAATGCCTGCACTGGGGCCTTGAACAGGTGAGCATACACTGGGACACAGTCTGTGCTTTGGCAGGTGAGCATATGCTGGAACAACATATGTGCCTTTTCAGGTGAGCATATGCTGGAACAAGATCTGTGCCTTGTCAGGTGAGCATATGCTGGAAAAGAATCTGTGCCTTTGAAGGTAGGCATATGCTGAAACAGAGTATAAGCCATGGAAAGAATGACAGGACTTGTCAGGAAACATAGGATTAGAAGCAGTGCCCACATTGGGGCTGAAGACTGGATTTCCCATACTGAGAAGACTGGAGGGCCCACTAGGGCTAAGGACTGGAGGGCCCACACCATGCCTGAGGACTGGAGGACCCACACTAGGGCTGAGCACTGGAAAGCCTCACACTGGGCCTGAGGACTGGAGTGCCCACTCCAGAGTCTAGGATTGGATGAATGCCCACACTGGGGCCTAGGACAGGACCAGGTTAGTATACACTGGCAGAACTTATATAGCACAAGACAAAATCAAAGTCCATGTTCAAGCCAGGAAGCAGTCCAATCTTAGGACAAGCACAGTGATAATCCAGAAGAATGGTCAGAAGAATTGCCAGGTTGAGGGGCCAGATAAAATTAACAACACAGCCGGATGAAGAATATAGTTCAGAGGCACAAACAAAGGGAGCGAACCACAATGTTAAGGCAGGGAAGAGACTAATAAGCAGCCTTTTATAATCTGTCAGACAGGAGGAGCTAAAGAGCAAGGCCAGGGCAGGCAAAAGGTCTCAAAGATGGTCAGTATATCCAAATATATACAGTGGCTCAAAGACAAAGTAAATGGCTGCAAACCAGGAGTCCCAAGTTCAAACTTGTGCATGGGAGTGACAATAATCAATGGAACTGTACGTATCTCCTTACTATTTGTTTGTCAGGACGTAGAATAATTTCCACTGAATACCTGCATTAAAAAAATGAAGTTAAAACCTTCAAGAAAGAAATACATTGGTTTCCTTGGGGCAAAAGACAGCATGCTGTTCTATAATACAGAGGATGAGTGTCAACAATTAGGTCTCCAGCGAGTGCTTAGAGGATTGCTGAATTGGGACATTGCTTCTCTAAATTTTCCAAATACGTTTCTATCATATGAGTGAGTAGAAATTTTCTGGGGAAGTGTTTATATCCACTTTGATTATAAACTATTCTGCACTATATGGATTTTCATTGTGTGCTTCTTTTATCATTCATTGTTTATAAACCAATTTGGAAGCAATTAGAGAAGAAAGAAAAAGGAAAAGAAGAAACAAAAAAACATGTTCAACTTTGAAAAAGCGAGTTAGAGCCATGCGACAAGATAATTCACAAGGAAATTACAATGTTTATAAATTCCACATTCTGGTGGACTGCTGACCTGGAATGCCAGAGAAAGTTCTCCACTAGACCCTGGCGATACCTTTTCATACTATCCAGCAAGACTACCAGAACAAAACAGACATTTGCATACAGTATTTATGTGTGTGTATGTATGTATGAATATATATATATATATATATATATATATATATATATATATATACTGTCTATGATTAAGGCTTCATAGGAGCTGAAATGCATCAGACGCCCACCCCAGCTCCCCCCTCACGGCCTTGTTCATAGCTATCTCTTTCAGCCTAGTTACACTGAGCTTTTTACTTTTAAATAAAACTCACCTTGCTTTGAGCCTTCGTCTGGACCTTCCTTCTTTGACTATATATACAGGGAGTGCAGAATTATTAGGCAAATGAGTATTTTGACCACATCATCCTCTTTATGCATGTTGTCTTACTCCAAGCTGTATAGGCTCGAAAGCCTACTACCAATTAAGCATATTAGGTGATGTGCATCTCTGTAATGAGAAGGGGTGTGGTCTAATGACATCAACACCCTATATCAGGTGTGCATAATTATTAGGCAACTTCCTTTCCTTTGGCAAAATGGGTCAAAAGAAGGACTTGACAGGCTAAGAAAAGTCAAAAATAGTGAGATATCTTGCAGAGGGATGCAGCACTCTTAAAATTGCAAAGCTTCTGAAGCGTGATCATCGAACAATCAAGCGTTTCATTCAAAATAGTCAACAGGGTCGCAAGAAGCGTGTGGAAAAACTAAGGCGCAAAATAACTGCCCATGAACTGAGAAAAGTCAAGCGTGCAGCTGCCAAGATGCCACTTGCCACCAGTTTGGCCATATTTCAGAGCTGCAACATCACTGGAGTGCCCTAAAGCACAAGGTGTGCAATACTCAGAGACATGGCCAAGGTAAGAAAGGCTGAAAGATGACCACCACTGAACAAGACACACAAGCTGAAACGTCAAGACTGGGCCAAGAAATATCTCAAGACTGATTTTTCTAAGGTTTTATGGACTGATGAAATGAGAGTGAGTCTTGATGGGCCAGATGGATGGGCCCGTGGTTGGATTGGTAAAGGGCAGAGAGCTCCAGTCCGACTCAGACGCCAGTAAGGTGGAGGTGGAGTACTGGTTTGGGCTGGTATCATCAAAGATGAGCTTGTGGGGCCTTTTCGGGTTGAGGATGGAGTCAAGCTCAACTCCCAGTCCTACTGCCAGTGTCTGGAAGACACCTTCTTCAAGCAGTGGTACAGGAAGAAGTCTGCATCCTTCAAGAAAAACATGATTTTCATGCAGGACAATGCTCCATCACACGCGTCCAAGTACTCCACAGCGTGGCTGGCAAGAAAGGGTATAAAAGAAGAAAATCTAATGACATGGCCTCCTTGTTCACCTGATCTGAACCCCATTGAGAACCTGTGGTCCATCATCAAATGTGAGATTTACAAGGAGGGAAAACAGTACACCTCTCTGAACAGTGTCTGGGAGGCTGTGGTTGATGCTGCACGCAATGTTGATGGTGAACAGATCAAAACACTGACAGAATCCATGTATGGCAGGCTTTTGAGTGTCCTTGCAAAGAAAGGTGGCTATATTGGTCACTGATTTGTTTTTGTTTTGTTTTTGAATGTCAGAAATGTATATTTGTGAATGTTGAGATGTTATATTGGTTTCACTGGTAAAAATAAATAATTGAAATGGATATATATTTGTTTTTTGTTAAGTTGCCTAATAATTATGCACAGTAATAGTCACCTGCACACACAGATATCCCCCTAAAATAGCTAAAACTAAAAACAAACTAAAAACTACTTCCAAAACTATTCAGCTTTGATATTAATGAGTTTTTTGGGTTCATTGAGAACATGTTTGTTGTTCAATAATAAAATTAATCCTCAAAAATACAACTTGTCTAATAATTCTGCACTCCCTGTATATATATATACAGTAGGGTTCACTTAGACATGTCCTTGTTTTCCATGAAAACATACATGAAATGAGTTTGACAAGGTTAGAAATAATGAAATAATACTTGTTTTCTTCAAAATTTACTTCCATCAAAGGATCCTTCATGTACAGCAATGACAGCCTTTCAGACATTTGTCATTCTAGCTGTCAATTTGTTTAAGTAATCTAAAGAGATCTCACCCCATGCTTCCTAAAGCATCTCCCACAAGTTGGAATGGCTTAATAGGCACTTCTTATGTACCATACGGTCAAGCTGCTCCCACAACAGCTCAATAGAATTGAGACCTGGTGACTGTGCTGGCCACTCTACTAAAGACAGAATTCCAGCTGAGTGCTTCTTTCTCTAAATAGTTCTTGCATAGTTTGGAGCGGTGCTTTGGATCATAGTCCTTTTGTAGGAAAAATTGGCTCCAATAAAACACCATCCACAGTGTATGGCATGGTGTGGCAAAAGGGAGGGATAGTCTTCCTTCTTCAAATTCCATTTTACCCTGTATAAATCTCCCATTTTGCCACCACCAAAGCACTCCCAGACTATCACATTGCCTTACACCATGCTTGACAGATGGCGTCAAGCCCTCCTCCAACATCTTTTTTTATTTGGTCTACGTCTCACTAATGTTCGTCTTTGTAATCCAAATACCTCAAACTTAGATTTGTCTGTCCATAACACTTTTTTTCCAATCTTCCTCTGTCTAGTGTCTGTGTTCTTTTGCCCATCTTAATATTTAATTTTGTTTCGATATTTATGAATATTAATAATTAACACTCGGCTAGATTATGAGTTTTGTGGTATGAGTGAAAAAGCAGCGTTAAGGCTCTTTTTCACTACCGCTGGTATTACAAGTCTTGCAGGTTTAGGGGCACCGCACACTTTTTTGGCCGTAACGCAACGTAATTACCGCAGCTTTTAAAAAGTCATTTTTCAATGGGACTTCCTTTGTGCAGGTATTACGAGTCTGCCTGGGAGGCCAAAAAGTGAGCGGTACAGCCTATACCGTCAAGATCCATACTGTAAACTGAAAGACAGTAGTTATGATTTTTACCCTACAAAGTCGTAACATAAAACTCATAACTAAAGTGCTAAAAAGTACACCAACACCCATAAACTACCTATTAACCCCTAAACCAAAGCCCTCCAGCATCGCAAACACTAAAATAAAATTATTAACCCCTAATCTGCCGCTCCGGACATCGCCGCCATCGCAAACACTAGTTAAATATTATTAACCCATAATCTGCCGCCCCTAACATCGCCGCCACCTACCAACATTTATTAACCCCTAATCTTCCTCCCCCAACGTCGTCGCCACTATACTAAAGTTATTTACCCCTAAGCCTAACGCTAAGTCTAACCCTAAATCTTACCCTAACACCCACTAACTTTAATGAAATTAAAATAAATCAAAATAAAACTAAACTACTATTAATAACTAAATAATTCCTATTTAAAACTAAATACTTACCTGTAAAATAAACCCTAAGCTAGCTACAAAATAACGAATAGTTACATTGTAGCTATCTTAGGTTTTATTTTTATTTCACAGCTAAATTTGTATTTATTTTAACTAGGTAGACTAGTTGGTAAATAGTTATTAGCTATTTACTAACTACCTAACTAAAATAAATACAAATTTACCTGTAAAATAAAACCTAACCTGAGTTACACTAACACATAACCTTACAATGCAATTAACTAAATTACATTTATTAAATTCAATTAACTAAATTACAAAAAAAAACAAAAAACTCCAAATTACACAAAATAAAAAAGAAATGATCAACTATTTAAACTAATTACACCTAATCTAATAGCCCTATCAAAATAAAAAAGCCCCCCCAAAATAAAAAAAACCCTTGCCTAAACTAAACTGCCAATAGCCCTTAAAAGGGCTTTTTGCGGGGCATTGTTAGGTTTTTTTAAGGGTTTATTGGGTGGGTTTTATTTTTAGCTTAGGGTTTGGGCAGAAAAAGAGCTAAATGCCCTTTTAAGGGCAATGCCCATACAAATGCCCTTTTCAGGGCAATGGGGAGCTTAGTTTTTTTAGTTAGGATTTTATTTGGGGGGGTTTGGTTGTGTGGGTGGTGGGTTCTACTGTTGGGGGGTGTTTGTATTGTTTTTTTACAGGTAAAAGAGCTGATTTATTTAATTGTAGTGTAAGGTTATGTGTTAGTGTAACTCAGGTTAGGTTTTATTTTAAAGGTAAATTTGTATTTATTTTAGCTAGGTAGTTAGTAAATAGTTAATAACTATTTACTAACTAGTCTACCTAGTTAAAATAATTACAAACTTAGCTGTGAAATAAAAATAAAACCTAAGATAGCTACAATGTAACTGGGAAGAATCCTTCTTCTGTCTGTAGTGACCTGGATCAACAGATAAGTGTTCAATAATTAGATGATATTGTGCTTTCATCCCAAAATCCCCTTCCTCCCATAACCCCTACTGTGCAGTTACATAGCCCTGTCCGTGTGGTTATGGAGACCCCCCCCTGAGCATTAGGGGGGCTAGTTATCAAGCCGTCTACTTTTCTGGCTTCGCCGGCCCAATACGTCCGCCTAAGCTCGCCTACCTTCGCCGCCGCGGACCTTGAATACGTTCGCCTAAGTTATCAAATAAAGCTGTCAAAAAGCCGCGGGGCGATGAGCAGCGGACTGTGACAGTTATCACTCATCCGATCTCGCTGCCCTTCGGCTTTTTCCCAGCTTTATTGCTAGCCTGTCACTAAGCACTCACACTAAACTGCACTGTTCTGCCCCCTATACCGGCGCCCCCGGAGCCCCCCGCAACTAAATAAAGTTACTACCCCCTAAACCGCCGCTCCTAGACCCTGCCGCAACTCTTATAAATGTATTAACCCCTAAAACGCCGCTCCTAGACCCTGCCGCAACTCTTATAAATGTATTAACCCCTAAACCGCCGCTCCCGGACACCGCTGTCACCTACCATTATACCTAGTAACCCCTATCCTGCCCCCCCTATACCGTCGCCCTCTATTATAAAATTATTAACCCCTATCCTGCTGATCCCGCACCTCTCCGCAACTAAATAAATAGTTTAACCCCTAAACCGCCACTCCATGAACCCGCCGCAACCTATAATAAATTTATTAACCCCTATCCTGCCCCCCACTACGCCGCCGCCACTGTAATAAAATGATTAACCCCTAAACCTAAGTCTAACCCTAACCCTAACCCTAAACCTAAGTCTAACCCTAAAGTGCTAAAAAGTACACCAACACCCATAAACTACCTATTAACCCCTAAACCAAAGCCCTCCAGCATCGCAAACACTAAAATAAAATTATTAACCCCTAATCTGCCGCTCCGGACATCGCCGCCATCGCAAACACTAGTTAAATATTATTAACCCATAATCTGCCGCCCCTAACATCGCCGCCACCTACCAACATTTATTAACCCCTAATCTTCCTCCCCCAACGTCGTCGCCACTATACTAAAGTTATTTACCCCTAAGCCTAACGCTAAGTCTAACCCTAAATCCTACCCTAACACCCACTAACTTTAATGAAATTAAAATAAATCAAAATAAAACTAAACTACTATTAATAACTAAATAATTCCTATTTAAAACTAAATACTTACCTGTAAAATAAACCCTAAGCTAGCTACAAAATAACGAATAGTTACATTGTAGCTATCTTAGGTTTTATTTTTATTTCACAGCTAAATTTGTATTTATTTTAACTAGGTAGACTAGTTGGTAAATAGTTATTAGCTATTTACTAACTACCTAACTAAAATAAATACAAATTTACCTGTAAAATAAAACCTAACCTGAGTTACACTAACACATAACCTTACAATGCAATTAACTAAATTACATTTATTAAATTCAATTAACTAAATTACAAAAAAAAACAAAAAACTCCAAATTACACAAAATAAAAAAGAAATGATCAACTATTTAAACTAATTACACCTAATCTAATAGCCCTATCAAAATAAAAAAGCCCCCCCAAAATAAAAAAAACCCTTGCCTAAACTAAACTGCCAATAGCCCTTAAAAGGGCTTTTTGCGGGGCATTGTTAGGTTTTTTTAAGGGTTTATTGGGTGGGTTTTATTTTTAGCTTAGGGTTTGGGCAGAAAAAGAGCTAAATGCCCTTTTAAGGGCAATGCCCATACAAATGCCCTTTTCAGGGCAATGGGGAGCTTAGTTTTTTTAGTTAGGATTTTATTTGGGGGGGTTTGGTTGTGTGGGTGGTGGGTTCTACTGTTGGGGGGTGTTTGTATTGTTTTTTTACAGGTAAAAGAGCTGATTTATTTAATTGTAGTGTAAGGTTATGTGTTAGTGTAACTCAGGTTAGGTTTTATTTTTAAGGTAAATTTGTATTTATTTTAGCTAGGTAGTTAGTAAATAGTTAATAACTATTTACTAACTAGTCTACCTAGTTAAAATAATTACAAACTTAGCTGTGAAATAAAAATAAAACCTAAGACAGCTACAATGTAACTGGGAAGAATCCTTCTTCTGTCTGTAGTGACCTGGATCAACAGATAAGTGTTCAATAATTAGATGATATTGTGCTTTCATCCCAAAATCCCCTTCCTCCCATAACCCCTACTGTGCAGTTACATAGCCCTGTCCGTGTGGTTATGGAGACCCCCCCCTGAGCATTAGGGGGGCTAGTTATCAAGCCGTCTACTTTTCTGGCTTCGCCGGCCCAATACGTCCGCCTAAGCTCGCCTACCTTCGCCGCCGCGGACCTTGAATACGTTCGCCTAAGTTATCAAATAAAGCTGTCAAAAAGCCGCGGGGCGATGAGCAGCGGACTGTGACAGTTATCACTCATCCGATCTCGCTGCCCTTCGGCTTTTTCCCAGCTTTATTGCTAGCCTGTCACTAAGCACTCACACTAAACTGCACTGTTCTGCCCCCTATACCGGCGCCCCCGGAGCCCCCCGCAACTAAATAAAGTTACTACCCCCTAAACCGCCGCTCCTAGACCCTGCCGCAACTCTTATAAATGTATTAACCCCTAAACCGCCGCTCCTAGACCCTGCCGCAACTCTTATAAATGTATTAACCCCTAAACCGCCGCTCCCGGACACCGCTGTCACCTACATTATACCTAGTAACCCCTATCCTGCCCCCCCTATACCGTCGCCCTCTATTATAAAATTATTAACCCCTATCCTGCTGATCCCGCACCTCTCCGCAACTAAATAAATAGTTTAACCCCTAAACCGCCGCTCCATGAACCCGCCGCAACCTATAATAAATTTATTAACCCCTATCCTGCCCCCCACTACGCCGCCGCCACTGTAATAAAATGATTAACCCCTAAACCTAAGTCTAACCCTAACCATAACGCCCCCCTAACTTAAATATTAATTAAATAAATCTAAATAAATTAACTCTTATTAACTAAATGAATCCTATTTAAAACTAAATACTTACCTTTAAAATAAACCCTAATATAGCTACAATATAAATAATAATTATATTATAGCTATCTTAGGATTTATTTTTATTTTACAGGTACCTTTCAATTTATTTTAACCATGTACAATAACTATTAAATAGTTATTAACTATTTAATAGCTTACCTAGCTAAAATAAAGAGAAATGTACCTGTGAAATAAATCCTAACCTAAGTTACAATTACACCTAACACTACACTATACTTTAATAAATTATTCCTATTTAAAAATAAATACTTACCTGTAAAATAAACCCTAAGATAGCTACAATGTAATTAATAATTATATTATAGCTATTTTAGGATTTATATTTATTTTACAGGTAACTTTGTATTTATTTTAGCTAGTTAGAATAGTTATTAAATAGTTATTAACTATTTAATAACTACCTAGCTAAAAGAAATACAAAATTACCTGTAAAATAAATCCTAACTTAAGTTACAATTAAACCTAATACTACACTATCATTAAATTAACTAAATAAACTACCTACAAAGAACTACAATGAAATACAATTACATAAACTAACTAAAGTACAAAAAATAAAAAAAGCTAAGTTACAAAAAATAAAAAATTAAGTTACAAACATGTTAAAAATATTACAACAATTTTAAGCTACTTACACCTAATCTAAGCCCCCTAATAAAATAACAAACCCCCCCAAAATAAAAAAAATCCCTACCCTATTCTAAATTACATAAATTTCAATGCTCTTTTACCTTACCAGCCCTTAAAAGGGCCATTTGTGGGGGCATGCCCCAAAAAGTTCAGCTCTTTTGCCTGTAAAATAAAAATACAACCCCCCCCAACATTAAAACCCACCACCCACATACCCCTAATCTAACCCAAACCCCCCTTACAAAAACCTAACACTAATCCCCTGAAGATCATCCTACCTTGAGTCGTCTTCACTCAGCCGAGCCACCGACGCGGAACCACCTTCTTCACCGACGGACTACGACGAATGACGGCTCCTTTAAGGGACGTCATCCAAGATGGCGTCCCCTCAATTCCGATTGGCTGATAGGATTCTATCAGCCAATCGTAATTAAGGTAGGAAAATCTGATTGGCTGATGGAATCAGCCAATCAGATTCAAGTTCAATCCGATTGGCTGATCCAATCAGCCAATCAGATTGAGCTCGCATTCTATTGGCTGATCGGAACAGCCAATAGAATGCGAGCTCAATCTGATTGGCTGATTCCATCAGCCAATCAGATTTTCCTACCTTAATTCCGATTGGCTGATAGAATCCTATCAGCCAATCGGAATTGAGGGGACGCCATCTTGGATGACGTCCCTTAAAGGAGCCGTCATTCGTCGTAGTCCGTCGGTGAAGAAGGTGGTTCCGCGTCGGCGGAAGGAAGATTCAAGACCCGGCTTGGAAGATGACTTCGCCCGGATAGAAGACCTCTTCAGCGCCTCTTTGAAGATGACATCGGCCGGATCGAAGACTTCTTCAGCGCCGCCTGGATGATGACTTCATCGGATGGAAGATTTCTTCAGCGCCACTTGGAGGATTAACTTCTTCCGTTCCGGATGCCCTCTTCAGTTCCATCGGTGGCTCGGCTGAGTGAAGACGATTCAAGGTAGGATGATCTTCAGGGGATTAGTGTTAGGTTTTTGTAAGGGGGGTTTGGGTTAGATTAGGGGTATGTGGGTGGTGGGTTTTAATGTTGGGGGGGGGTTGTATTTTTATTTTACAGGCAAAAGAGCTGAACTTTTTGGGGCATGCCCCCACAAATGGCCCTTTTAAGGGCTGGTAAGGTAAAAGAGCTTTGAAATTTATGTAATTTAGAATAGGGTAGGGATTTTTTTTATTTTGGGGGGGTTTGTTATTTTATTAGGGGGCTTAGATTAGGTGTAAGTAGCTTAAAATTGTTGTAATATTTTTAACATGTTTGTAACTTAATTTTTTATTTTTTGTAACTTAGCTTTTTTAATTTTTTGTACTTTAGTTAGTTTATGTAATTGTATTTCATTGTAGTTCTTTGTAGGTAGTTTATTTAGTTAATTTAATGATAGTGTAGTATTAGGTTTAATTGTAACTTAAGTTAGGATTTATTTTACAGGTAATTTTGTATTTCTTTTAGCTAGGTAGTTATTAAATAGTTAATAACTATTTAATAACTATTCTAACTAGCTAAAATAAATACAAAGTTACCTGTAAAATAAATATAAATCCTAAGATAGCTATAATATAATCATTAATTACATTGTAGCTATCTTAGGGTTTATTTTACAGGTAAGTATTTATTTTTAAATAGGAATAATTTATTAAAGTATAGTGTAGTGTTAGGTGTAATTGTAACTTAGGTTAGGATTTATTTCACAGGTACATTTCTCTTTATTTTAGCTAGGTAAGCTATTTAATAGTTAATAACTATTTAATAGTTATTGTACATGGTTAAAATAAATTGAAAGGTACCTGTAAAATAAAAATAAATCCTAAGATAGCTAGAATATAATTATTATTTATATTGTAGCTATATTAGGGTTTATTTTAAAGGTAAGTATTTAGTTTTAAATAGGATTCATTTAGTTAATGAGAGTTAATTTATTTAGATTTATTTAATTAATATTTAAGTTAGGGGGCGTTAGGGTTAGGGTTAGGTTTAGGGGTTAATCATTTTATTACAGTGGCGGCGGCGTAGTGGGGGGCAGGATAGGGGTTAATAAATTTATTATAGGTGGCGACGGTGTAGGGGGGGCAGATTAGGGGTTAATAAATGTATTATAGGTGGCGACGGTGTAGGGGGGGCAGGATAGGGGTTAATACATTTAATATAGGTTGCGGCGGGTTCAGGGAGCGGCGGGTTAGGGGTTAATACATTTATTATAGTTGCGGTGGGCTCCGGGAGCGGCGTTTTAGGGGTTAATATGTATAGAGTAGCTTGCGGTGGGCTCCGGGAGCGGCGGTTTAGGGGGTAATAACTTTATTTAGTTGCGGCGGTGTAGGGGGGGTCAGATTAGGGGTGTTTAGACTCGGGGTACATGTTAGGGTGGTAGGTGTAGACAGCTCCCATAGAAATCAATGGGATGTCTGTCAGCAGCGAACTTGTACTTTCGCTATGGTCAGACTCCCATTGATTCCTATGGGATCCGCCGCCTCCAGGCTGGCGCTTTGAAAACCAGGTACGCTGGGCCGTAAAAGTGCCGAGCGTACCTGCTAGTTTTTTGATAGCTAGCAAAAGTAGTGAGAATGTGCCGCACTTGTGTGCGGAACATCTGGAGTGACGTAAGAATCGATCTGTGTCGGACTGAGTCCGGCGGATCGAAGCTTACGTCACAAAATTCTACTTTTGCCTGTCTCGAGCCTTTGATAACTAAGGCGTATCAGCCTCGCCACAAATACGCTGCGGAATACGCAGCGTATTTGAGGTTGACGGCTTGATAACTACCCCCCTTAATCTCTACCTCACCCCCAGGGCCTGCACCTACCCTAACCCCCAGGATATTTCCTCTTCTTTTGTGCAGTTGTTTACCAAACTCCCTGACAGTAGCATCCCTGCTTTCAACTATTGCCTCTGCCATCTCGGCAGGTCAGAGGGCTAATGCCACTGGGGGGGGGGGGGCGGCAGCCTCCGGAATAAGTAATCCTAGCCATGTGGCTCCTATTTTGCCCCAATCGCTGTTTCTTCTTGTAGGCCTGACAGACTTACTTCCCCCTCCAAAGCCTGCCTCCGGCCCGGTAGATACACTGCTCCCGGTACTGAATTCATCAAGTGGATCCCATAGGCCCAACGGCCTCTACATCATTAGGCCCAATTGCCTCCTCTTCATTAGCCCCCGGCCCATCCGGAAATATAGCCCCTGGCCTCTCTGGAGCTATAGTCCCTGGACCATCTGCAAACATCACCCCTGGTCTATCTGCTGCTATAGCTCCTGGAGCGGCACTGTTGCTCCTGGTTCCACTTCTTTACTACCAGGCCACACTACCCCTGCACATAAGGAAGCTATACTTACCTTGCATCCCGGTACACAGCTTGCTCCGCCTCTATATTGCGTCCTCCATGTGCGAGCAGGTAATGGCGCCTCCTTCTCTTCCGGTCGCAGTCAGCGTCACTTCCGGTGACATCACGGCACTAAGTATTCATTCCCGACGCGGCAGAGTGGACATCAGGCGCGGAGCAGGTGAGCATCATAAGCGCTCAGCAGCCAAAGGGTGCCTGGTGGGTCGCCTGCTGGGGAGGGCACATAGGGCATTTAGAGGGCGGAGGGGGCCAAGGTGGGGCATGGATGGCCGTAGGGAGTTCATTCACATGAATTATAACCAGGAAGTGGGGGACTTTAATCAATTGACTCATGGCCAATTAGTGATACAGGATCAAAGCAGGGATGTAATATGCAATGAAAGCTCTAATAAAGGGGTTAAGCGCACACCAGCCCCTCCTAATGTGGTAATTATTAACACTGTTCACCATCAAGTTGTAGGCCAGGGATAGGAAGGCCAATTTTCACAGGGACCAGAATTGCAGGCACAGGTGAGGGGTGAGAATAGGGGGACTGCACCACAAACACCCTCTCTTGCCACAAGTACGCATGTCTTGTATAACAACCTAGCCTATTGTCCACAATCCAGCTATGTAGGTAATAATGAAGCTTCAGGACAGTTAGGTGGTGTGAAAGTCTTGATGTCTGACAGTAATGTGGTGAATGGTGCGGGTAGCATGCATGCAGGGGTACAACAATTTAGTGGGGTTGGCCAGGTCACCCCTGGGTTTTCTTTGGCTCCTGGGCAAAGTGCTCGCAATATTCTGTCTGTTTCACAGGAAGTCTTATATGCAGAAGAGGCTACTCCTAGAGTTCCCACAGTCCCTTCTGTTCCATCGGGTCCGGCGGTTCTCCTAGGGATGGTTCAAATGGATATTTCTGCACCATCTGTGGTGGTGGCCGCTACAAGCAACGCTCCTTTACCCTCAGCTACAGCTGGAACAGCTCTGCTGGAAGTCCCGTCAACCTCTTCTGTGCCTGCTGGTGAGTCTACTGTTTCTAAACACCCTAGGGAACACCTATCAGACTCTTCCACCACAGATTCTGACCTAGACAGTAACACATCCCTAGGTTTAAAATCTAAAGAGCAGAAGAGAATGTATAAAATTTTCAAGCAGATGAAGGCAGGTCAGTTAGGAAAAGATAAGGCTGTAGGGGTTCCACCAATTACCGTTCAGCCTCAGGTATCTATGGTAGTGGACAGCCGTAAGGCGGCTTTAGCCAGGGATACTTTACCCTTTCCAATATGTTTGCTCCATGCCCATTTAAAAAACAAAATAGTTAGGAGAATTCCAGAAGGGCGATATGTGAATATTTTTGAGCTTTCAGTAGTAGCGCATAGACAAAAAGAGAGAAATTCAGATGGAACGGGTCCTAAATGGGTCAAGAAGCCAAAGACCTTTGACGAGTCGCTGAAGTGTTTCAGAATCCTTTCCTCATGTTTCCTAGATAAATACCCAGAACAGGGGCAGGCTCTGCTGAAGCATTCAGCCACTATTCACTGGATATATCAACAGCATAGGGAAGGGGTATGGCAAGATTACGACTCAGAGTTTAGGAGAAAGATGGCTGGTAGCAGTATACTAACTTTTGGTTTGCAGAGGTGCATTTGTGGTCAGAGAGATCCCCATCTCCCCCTCCAACCCCTCTAGGGCAGGGAACCCATTTTCAAAGTAGGAATAGGCGTCGGGGGAGGGAATGTTGGGCCTTTCAGGAGAAAAGGTGTGAGAAGGGCAGTGCCTGAATCTACAGGCACATTTGCAAATTTTGTGGAGGGTACCATGCCGGATCGAACTGTACCAGAAAAAAAGACTTTCAGCACTGAGAGAACTGCTTCCAAGTTCACTCCTGCAGCTAAGAGTGCCCACCCCAGTGAGGGTGGACACTCTTGAGACGTGGCTATGTGCATACCCGACTGCCAGGCAGCGGGCCTCCTTTAGGCAGGCTAATGAGGACAGTTTTATCCATGTGGGTAGACAAGTGATTGGTTCCCATACTCACCGGAACTTAAAGTTTGCTTATCAACATCCGGGTGTAGTTAGGGAAAAGCTTGCAAAGGAAATATCTATGGGGAGGGTCCTGGGGCCTTTTTCTAAACCACCTCTTCCCAATTTGGTAATCTCGCCATTGGGCATTGTCCTGAAGAAGGAGCCGGGTAAGTTTTGATTAATTCAGCATCTCTCCTATCACAAAGGGAACTTGGTCAATGATGCTATTGACCCTGAGTTGAGCTCAGTGCACTATCAATCTTTTTGATAGGGCCCTTGACTTGGTTCGTGGGGCAGGTAGAGATGCTTTGTTGGCAAAGCTTGATATTGAATCGGCCTTTTGCCTTTTGCCACTCCATCCAAATGTATTTTCTCTTATGGGATGTAAGTTCGAGGGTAGCTACTACATAGATCGCTGCTTACCAATGGGTTGTACTATTTCTTGCTCCTTTTTCGAATGTTTTAGCACATTTTTGCATCGGGCGATAGCCCAGCTACAGGGTGTAGACTCAGTAGTCCACTACTTAGATGATTTCTTGCTAGTGGGGGAAAAGAGGTCTAGTAGGTGTTCTCTCATTATGTCAGAAATGAGAAGCCTGATGGGATAATTTGGTCTCCCCCTAGCTGAGGATATGACCCAGGGCCCATGTACAAAACTCACTTTTTGAGGGATAGAGATTGACACCTCAGCTATGGTGTGTAGATTGCCGTTAGATAAAGTCCACGAGATGCTAGAGTCAGTCAGGACAGCTTTTTCAAAACCTTACATGTCTCTGTGGAAGCTCCAATCCCTATTAGATTTGTTAAATTTTGCATGTAGGGTCATTCCCATAGGTAGGGTCTTCCATAGGAGATTGGAAAGCCATCTCAAAAGCAACCCTAAAGTGCCTGATAGGATCATAGTTTTCCGGGATATGGTAGAGGATTTTAAAGTGTGGGAGGCTTTCTTAGTACACTTTAACGGTGTTAGCGTGTGGTGCTCGGGCCCTGTCTCGAGATAAATCCTGCATTTGTTTACTGACGCCGCGGGTGCATTCGGTTACGGTGCATATTTTCAGGGGGGATGGTGTGCAGGCCCATAGCCGGGCTCATGGGGCCAATTAAGCTTCACTAGGAACCTCACACTACTTGAGTTATTTACCATTGTGATGGCAGTAGAGCTTTGGGGGCGGAGGTGGCAGAACCAGTCGGTGATATTTTGGACCGATAACATCAGTGTTGTGTATTCAATTAATAGGCTATCTGCTTCCTGCTCCGCCGTCATTCGCCTGTTGCGCCACATGGTATTGAAATTCCTTCAGCTTAACATACATTTTCAGGCTAGACATGTTCCAGGGGTTAACAATGTTTTAGCAGATGCCCTTTCCAGGTTTGATTTGCTGACTTTTGCAGCCAAAGATGGGCTAACTTGTCCCGATTTTCTTTGGCAGTTGGTGGATCCTGGCTTTCCTTAGTTCATTTAGTGCGCTCTTCTCTCGTCCCAGCAACCTGGCGGTCCTATGTTAGACTATGGACAGAATAGGACCAGTTTTGCAGTGATTTCAAGGTTTATGTCACCGGCGCCTCTCAGGTGATGCTGTGTGAATGGCTGGCACAATTACATAAGTCGGGTGTTCGTACGGAGGCGATCCTTTCCTGCTTAGCAGCATTAGCATTCTTTTATAAGGTCCTGGGGCTCCCGGATCCCAGTAGTTATTTTTTTATTAGGCAGGCCCTGAAAGGTTGGGGGAGATCCCAGAGGAAAAACTAGATGGTAGAAAACCAATTACGCTTGACCGGTTGGAGCACCTGGTGGCAATTTTGCTTGATGTGTGTTTTACCTCGTATGAGGTGTCACTTTTTAAGGCAGCGTTTATGTTGGCCTTTGCGGGTGCCCTAAAAATTGATGAATTACTATCCCCTAGTAAGAAACAGGTTAATAAGGGAATACAGTGCAGTCACATTAGAATATATCCCTCATCGGTATTAATGTTCATTCCAAGTTCTAAAACTAATCAGGAGGCCAGAGGGGCATGGCGCTTTCTTCTGGCTCAAAAAGACTCCTCCTGTTGCCCTCTGGAAGCGATAGGGGAGTTTGCAAAGCACAGACCTCCAGGGGCAGGCCAATTCCTTATACATAATGATAGGTCCTCTGTATCACTTTATCAATTTTGTAGAATACTAGCCAGAGCAGTACAGTTGGTAGGTCTTGACCCCTCGAGAATATCGCCACATTCCTTTAGAATTGGGGTAGCCACAAATGCGGCCCAGGAAGGGGCGTCCACCCTTAGTAATCAGCGCCTAAGGGCGATGGCGATCAAACCGCTACAAATTGTATGTTCGCCCAGTGTCACACAAATAACATGAGTTAGGTTGCCGCGTGTGGTCGGATGGTGGGTGGCCCTTCTCCTGTGTGCATTTACTACTGTTGTCCATTATCATGGCTATTTATGTATTTTTTTTCTAGGTGCGAGTAGAGCTGCCTCCAGAGTGTGGATCGTATGCCACTCTTTTTATTCATTGGTCGGCGATTCGGGCCCTATATAAAGGGGGGAAAACTTGGGCTTTCCGTCAACTAGAGTTTCTATCAGGTGGTTACGTTTGAGGGGCATGTGCTGGCCACAACTCCCAGTGGTGTTACAGGATACCCATAGGCGGTGGGGTAAGCCCCATATCATTGTTATTCACTTGGGAGGGAATGATTTGGGAGCCATCTCGGCACTCAATTTAACAAACATTATACAGTCTGACTTAGTTAGGATTAGGGCCTGGCTCCCTGGAGTCACGATAGGTTGTTCCAATGTGAACACATATGCACCGGCATATGTGTTCCGCCGGCGCGGCATACAGAGTTAGAAAGAAGTTGAATAGGGATGTAGGTGGGAGTGTCACTGGTTCCCGGGGCTTCATGAAACGTCACAATGCCATTACGGCCGACAAGCGGGAGCTCTTTAGGCCCGATGGGGTTCACCTGACAGATTTAGGGTTAGACCTATTCCTAGGAGATATTAAAAGGGCTCTCGCTCGCTCCTGTAAGTCAGGTCGGGTGGGTGGTGGCAAGTGATAATGAGATGCTATCTCTTGTGGCGGGAGGTCATGGCCAGGAGCGTATGGAGATGGGGAACGGGGGGAGTGATGGTCAGGCTGAGGGGGCAGTGCCGATTACTTCAGTCAACTGGAGTGCCCCACCTCTAGGGGTAGACAGGCCAGGAGAACTCTGTAACACCCCTAGTAGCATCTCCACCCAAGCAGCATTTGCTGTTGCAGTCTAGATCGGGCCGCTGACCTCTTCAGTCTGGGGTTAGGCTTAACATTTAATTTGCTGCCATCTAATTTAGAGTTTGCTGATTGATTTATTTATATATATATATATATATTTATATATATTGTTAATAAAAGTGGACCAGTGATGGTCTGTTTATTCCCAAATAAAGTGTCTGTGTCTATTTTATGGGGAAGGGTAGAGGGTGAGTTAATTGAAAGTTCAGCGAGTTAAAGTTCTGCCTTTCCCCAGTTGGGTTATGGTACCTCTGGTAGCAAGCTGGTAAGCCTTTAATCCCTTTTGGAAAGTGTAGAGCCAGATAGGCTTGCAGCTCCTTAAGGGTTAAGACTGGCAGTGAGTGGGATAGAGGAATGGGAGTTGCAGTAAGTTTGCAACAATGTTGCAGGGCCACCTTTTGTCCTGATGAACCTGGAGTTCCTCTTCCTCTTTTGCTGCAGGACAAGAAGCTGTCAAGTTGCCCTCCCTCCCTGTTGATGGCGGCTTGAGAATACCATAGGTAGGGTGCTATGGCTGAGATAGGGATAGGCGTTCTAGTCTACGCAAGCCCATAGCTGTAAAATATAACCTCCCTCCTAAGACTACCCGGCAAAAGAGCGGCCTGGTGGTCATGGAGTCTTATGGTTGGTAGGTTTTTGCAGCCATCTAATTTAGAGTTTGTTGGTTAATTTTTATATATATATATATATATATATATATATATATATATATATATATATATATTTATTTATATATATTGTTAATAAAAGGGGACTAGTGATGGTCTGTTTATTCCCTTAACCCATTTTCGTTATGGTACCTCTGGTAGTGAGCTGGTAAGACTTTAATCCCTTATGGCTCTATATAGGTAAGCTCCCCTGTTATTGTATTATGGTTCACGGAGTGTATAGCTCCAATTGCACTTTATTTTTAATATTTTTAGGGGAGTGGTGCTGGCATTATGCCTTAATTTCAAAGAAAAATTGGAAAGAATTTCAAAAAGAAGAAATGCCCTATTAGCACTCTGTGCCCAGGCAACAACATTGAAATTTAACTTTTAATATTCCATTTTTAAAAAATGGATTAACAATGAAAATGTATATCAAGAGTAATAGCTGGTAGTGTTCCAATAATGGAGTGTTTCCTATTTAATTAATGGAGTGAGTGTTTCCTATTTAATATTTAATATTTTCAATGTTTTATTGCACAAATTATTGGTAAATAAATTTATGTTAAATTATGCAATTATTTTGTGCTTAGGATAGATGCAAATGTCAAAACATAACAAAACATAACAAAGTATTACACTGCCCCCACATGGCTACTTCATAATCCTACCTGGCTGGCAATATTTTTAGTGGAGAACTAGACTGATCCCTTTCATTAGTGCTTAGTGATGCTATAGGGGATATGTGCACAATTACTTGTGCTCCAAAGCACGTGTAAATGACTCGTTAAGGGATTTGAATAAAGACATTATGGACATGTAGTGGTCATATGCACTTTTCATTATTGATTTTACTAATTACTATTAAAGTGTTTATTATTGTTATTTTTTAACTTTAATTAATTGAACAGGTGTGGTTTGTATCTGTTTTCAGATGCTGCACTCTAATGTCATTCAATATGAAAAATACAGTGGGCCAAATCACAATTGGAGTGCTAAATATCAATTGCGTGCAAGCAATAGTAGCGCTCCACTTTGTAATACCAGCTCACAATAATGTGCGCTGGTATTACAAGTTAAACACAATGCAAATGCAAGTTCGTGTTTGCATTGCTAGGAAGCATTGTGCTCATGAGAGCGTGCTTCCATAGGCTCCCATAGGAGCCTCGTTTTGATCTGATGCCATGACAGACGGCATCAGAATGTCGCATAGCGAAGGGGGTAAGTAGCACAGCGATGGGCAGCATTTTTAAATATGTATATGAATATATACATATATTTTTACTTGGATGACCTGTAGGGGCATGTATAACTGTGGTCACAAGAAATGTAAACCGTATGAATACCTAGACAAAACAAAAACTTTTATGTCTCACATCACAGGTGAAGTGTTTCAAATCGAAACAGGCATGAATTGCATGACCTTGAGTGTGAGCTGACTCCTATCAGAGGAATACCACCCTTATCCTATCCTACATTGTACTTTTAATTTGATTAATACATTTGGAAGCTTTTATATATCATTCCGGTGCTCCGCCTCTCCTTCTTTTCTGCTTTGCTGACCTACTGGCGTGAGAGCACTGAGTGAGGAGATCGCTCCTCTTTGGGATCTCTGATTACCACACTGCAGGACGGGCCTTACCTAGTTGAGGCCGTGGGCCGAGATTCCTCCAATCAGAAGTGAGCAGTTGAGACTGTGGACCGGTTCTACCAATCAGAAGCAAAGCAAGTGGAGGACGTGAATGTGGCCCCCGCCCCCTCCCTCCAGGGATGTCTGATGAGGGATCGTATGGGAACGATAGCAGCCAAAGTTTGTAACTATTACCAGGCAAGTAAGCTGATTAATGCAACCTGGGTTTGCAGACACCGCTAGACGGAAATATCCTTGTCCCCAGGACCGGACAGTTCAGTGGTGAGAGAGGGGGTTTTGGGTTGTCTGCGCAACTGCATGAAGTTTTGGAGGCTGTATGGGTCTGTGCTGTAGGATGTACAGCAGTGCCATTTATTTGAAACACAATATATAAACAGCGAGATTGGACTACACAACTTTCCATATTTGCTTAGATGTCAAACCTGTGGGGTCCAATACATTAGTCTCACCTCACGGGATATAAAATCACAAATTTGTGAGCATATATCCACTATCACAAGAGGTAAGTCACAAACCCCATTAGTGCGACATTTTGTAGAGAATCACAATGGAGAAATTAACACACTAAAATGGTGTGCCATTGATGAAGTGAAGATACCCAAACTTTAGACAAACTTCTTGCAAAAAGGGAGATATTCTGGATGTTCAGACTAAGAACAAGATATCCAGAAGGCTTAAACTCCAAGTGTGATATTATAAACTATAGGGAGTAGGTGCCACTATCTATGGGAATATAACAACAATTTTTGTTAGGTATACATATTATAACAAAGTTAGTGGATTTAGTCCCCTCAAGGAATAAATTACAATGTAGGGATTTATATTCCATATATAATATAGGGATTATATACTCTAAATAAAAATTAAAAATTAATTTTTCAACTAAAACATTGATATATTCAAGTATTCCAATATGAGGAAAATTCACAAATAGAATAGAAATATTTTCCATTAATTAGAGTTCCCCTCCCTTATGAACTTATTATACAAATTATAGTGTCAATAAAATACAATCGAAAAGTATATACCAATTTTGTCACCATTTGGGGATGTACTGTAACTATAGGTAGTGTATATTCTTTCTAGATGATTAGAAAATACAACATGAAACAGTTAAATCACAGATCAGTATTCCACAGGTGCTACAAATGAGAGGGAGGTATGAGCGCTTGTTTTAACCTATCAGCAAGCTTTTTAAGGTTTTTAAAGGATAAGGAGGGTACAGACACGCTAGGCTATGAATACGGCAAACTGCCGAAACGCGTAAGCCCGTGTGCTGCGCTTTCCTCTCTCATTGTTATTTAGGTGGCATGCTGTTACTTTTCTAATTTTAATTATTTTGGAATAAAAGTTTGATTTTTACTTTTACGGAGTGTGGAATCTTACTTGTTGATATGTTTATATAGACATATCAACACATAAATATATAAGTATATAAGCATATACATATATATTTACATTGCTATCTATGGGAACACACTAATGTTACATTCAAAATCTTTTTGGGGTACTCAATATAAGTCATACGTGTTTGGGGGTTTATCAATACTCTCAGATAGAGCATAGACATATCATGGGTAGGGTGACTGGTATATGTGACTTTTACAACTTGCCTGGATATTTTCAAATTTAGAGTCTTCCACATGTAAATTATTGTACTGTACCTCTATTAATATTTGTCTTTCATTCAAAGCTATGTCTGAATGACTTTCCAGACATTACCAATGTAATTATCTCTTGTTTAACTTCTTTTTCAGGATTACTGAATTAGCATGGAATACATTTAATCAGTGAAGACTTTTCATTAGCAAAGTTTCCAAATACTTTATGAGCAGACATTTAACATACAATCACCTAGATTATGAGTTTGGCGTTAGAGGCTGTGCGGTGCTAACGAGCAGTTTATGCTCACCGCTCACTTACAGACAGCGATGGTATTATGGGTTTTTACAAACTAGACAAGAAGTGAGCGTTGAGCAAAATTTTGCTCATTACCGCACTCCTATACCAGCGCTGCTTACGCTAGCCGTGAGCTGGTGTAACGTGCTCGTGCACGATTTCCCCATAGGAATCAACGGGGAGAGCCGGATGAAAAAAAAAAGCAGCGTAAAACTCCTTAACGCACCACCATTGATTCCTATGGGGAAATACATTTTATGTCTATACATAACACCCTAACATGAACCCCGAGTCTAAACACAATCAGCCAATAGGATTGAGCTCACATGAGCTCACATTCTATTGGCTGATTGGAACAGCAAATAGAATGCCAATCGGAATTGAAGGGACGCCATCTTGGATGACGTCATTTAAAGGAACCTTCATTCCAGAAGAGCCGTCGGATGAAGAGGATGCTCCACGTCGGATGTCTTGAAGATCGACCCGCTTAGCGCCAGATGGATGAAGATAGAAGATGCAGTCTGGATGAAGACTTCTCCTGGCTTCGTTGAGGACTTCGGCCCGGTTGGATGAAGACTTCTCCCGGTAAGGTGATCTTCAAGGGGTTAGTGTTTTTTTAAGAGGGTATTGGGTGGGTTTTAGAGTAGGGTTGGTTGTGTGGGTGGTGGGTTTTAATGTTGGGGGGATTTGTAATTTTTTTTACAGGTAAAAGAGCTGATTACTTTGGGGCAATGCCCCACAAAAGGCCCTTTTAAGGGCTATTTGTAATTTAGTGTAGGGTAGGGCTTTTTTTATTTGGGGGGGCTTTTTTATTTTTTAGGGGGATTAGATTAGGTGTAATTAGTTTAAAAATCTTGTAATTTAGTGGGGGGGTTGTACTTTAGCTAATTTTATTTAATTGTATTTAATTTAGGTAAGTCATTTAATTATAGTGTAGTGTTAGGTGTTATTGTAACTTAGGTTAGGTTTTATTTTACAGGTACTTTTGTATTTATTTTAGCTAGGTAGTTATTAAATAGTTAATAACTATTTAATAACTATTATACCTAGTTTAAATAAATACAAACTTGCCTGTAAAATTAAAATAAACCATAAGATAACTACAATGTAATTATTAGTTATATTGTAGCTATTTTAGGGTTTATTTTGTAGGTAAGTATTTAGTTTTAAATAGGAATAATTTAGTTAATTATAGTAATTTTTATTAAGATGTATTTAAATTATATTTAAGTTAGGGGGGGTTAGGGTTAGACTTAGATTTAGGGGTTAATAACTTTAGTACAGTGGCGGCGACATTGGGGGCGGAAGATTAGGGGTTAATAAATGTAGGTAGGTGTCAGTGATGTTAGGGACGGCAGATTAGGGGTTAATAATATTTAACTAATGTTTACGAGGTGGGAGTGTGGCGGTTTAGGGGTTAATATATTTATTATAGTGTTGCGATGTCCGGTTCGGCAGATTAGGGGTTAATTATTTTTTTTAAGTGTTTGCGATGCAGGAGGGCCTCGGTTTAGGGGTTAATAGATGGTTTATGAGTGTTAGTGTACTTTTTAGCACTTTAGTTAAGAGTTTTATGCTACGGCGTTGTAGTGTAAAACTCTTAACTACTGACTTTAAAATGCGTTAGCAGTCTTGACAGGAGAGGGTCTACCGTTCACTTTTTGGCAGACTCGTAATACCGGCGCTATGCAAGTCCCATTTAAAAAAGAGTATACACGGGCAATATCGAGAGAGCCTACAAACACCATCTCTCCAACCCCCAATACCTTACGGCCATAAAGAGGGTCTTGGCGTGGCATCGCAGCATCAAAATGACCCAGCTTCCATTGATCCCTTGATAAGGAGTGTCAAAGATATGGTAACGGCTGGGAGCTACACCGCATCACTGACAGAAAGTCTAAAGAACTCGATGACTCTGCAACCACCCGGCACCAAACTGTCTCTTACAGCTTCAGAGGCACATAACATGCTGTTAGCCCTTGACCGAGGAGGGATGCCCGACTTCACGCCACTACAAAGAGGGATCAGGCGGTCAGACATGCTTCCATTAATGCTGCCTACTTATCCAGATACGACACAGGCCTTCAGAAATGACCATGCCTCTCAGGACAGTCTGGTCCCCTTTCAAGTTTACATGGTGTCTCTGAAAATCGGAGTAGGGTGACAGAGTGAAGATTACCCATATATAAAATCAGGGGCCTCTTTTTGTTTGATATGCTGGACACAAGCATTGTTTATATGCCCACATACTGCAGTTTTCCTTACCTTGCAGATGGTTTATTTTCTTGCATTAACTAAGTTTTAACAGCTGTATTATTATGTTATAATTGCATGGGTTTTATTTTCGCTTATTACATTTGAACTCTATCTTTAAAATGCATAGCCTCATATCATTTGACCTTAACTGAGAAATATCATATTACGTAACCCCAGGTTGATCTCTATTGTAGTATCGCCCAATTATTTCATTATTACAAACTCAATGCTCCCTAGGTGTCTAGCATACTGGGATTTGAATGTTTTAAATATTTTAGGCATATCTATATTTTACTGTTTCACCTATTGGGTGTTCTGTCTGCGGCCGAGACAGAATACTACAGCCTGTGACATAGCCAACTAATAGCCAACTAATAAGAGTTATCCTATTCCAATATCTGCCCTTATTTGGATTCTTTACTCCTAAATATTAGCATAACAGGAACACAAGGTTGAAATGATAATTTTAACAGCTGAGACATACAGGTACTCTTAAGAATTCTATCTATTGCTATTGTACTATTTACTCGCACCATTTAGAGGTCATAATGAAGTGTTTGCTAATGTCGATGGACCTACCTTCCTAATCTGGACGTCTCAGTCTAATCGAGCTCTTGCTCATAAAGTCATTGCATTATTATTTAGTATGCAGAGGATACTTTACATCTGAGTATTCATCATACTATCCCCAATTGTATATGCTGATATTACCAGTTCACAGCCATTACTAGGGGGGTTATATCCCGTCATTATACCATAGTGTATATATATATATATATATATATAGGTATGTGGCACTTGTCTTATTTTAAATCACTAAACATCTCAAGGTCTCCTAATAATGTGTTTATGTTTGTCACTTGAGATTATCATCTCTTATATAGCCGATCTATCACATAGATCTCATTTTACCTCCTGAAAATATTTATCTTAGCATGATAGGAAATTACGAGCTCTTTTGTCATTTCCCCATATGCTATCAAACGCTAGTCAACACCTCTTATATATGGACCAAAAGAAACTGTCTAATTCACTTAGGACCCTCCCTCATATCATAACTTTTGATTTAGATACAAGAGTGATTCTACCCAGCATAGGAGGTGTTTCAGTTCAGTCCTATTCAAAATGTGATTTTACTGCTCCAAGTCCATCTCCTCTTCTAACACTGGAAAATTCAGATGGTTAGTTGATATAAAGGAGGGAATAGAACACCTGTACTTGTGAACTATATTTTGATATACATATTCAGTTACTATATCTAGAGCTACCTCAGTTAGCCAATCATTTCTCTTATATTTACTCAGCTATATGCATTATGATTTTGGATATATATATACCTAGACTCTTTATATGCTGGTTCATCACCTATACCTTGGGGAACCTGGCCTCCTCTGTTGCCCTGAGACATATCTCGCTGTTTCATACTAATTACATTCACAGCGAGCCTCATGAGATCCACATGACCTATGGTTAGCTCCATTTTCGCATTTAGGTATTACCCTACCCAATCTACTATATAACCTTAGAGAGAATTACCTCATAACACCATCCCACTGATGGAAAATTGGCTACCTGTGACATAGACACACATCTCAGTAATACTTTAAACTATTTTATGTGCTATCTATAGACGAGGAGTTACACCCAAATTAGAATATTTTTTTTTACTATCTCATCAGACCCCCCAGACACGTCCCTCCCATTACCGCCCTAATATTCTAACAGCTCTTGCCTGTTGATTTCATTACTCTAAGTCCATTTACGTATTTAATGGTAGAGATTTGAGATGACTAATAGATATGATTGGAAATAGTTTAATGGAAAAGGTTCTATTACACACAATCATCAATTGTTATATAAAAGGACATGTCTGTTAAGTAACAAATTGAAAATGTATTTACTTTAAAATAACTCTTACAGACACCTAGGTGTTGAGAAAATACTTGTGTTTATTATCGTTGTTATTGTTGTCATATTAAGCCTATAAACTTATTATATAAGTAATTATTTACCATATCTGCCCTTGTACATTATGTACATTTTTCTTTTTGCTGATGTAAACGAACAAAAGTTATGCTTTGTATTTGCCAAAAATCTTAATAAAAAAAATTAAAAAAAAAAATGGTAGTTTTTTTTTATTTTTTGTAACTCTAAAAATGACAGTGCCATGGGCTGTAAACTTCTTGACAATGTTGTACACAGTAGACACAGGAACATTAAAGGGACAGTCTAGTCAAAATTAAACTTTCATGATTCAGATAGAGCATGACATTTTAAGTTATAAGTGAAAAAGAGGGTGCCTCTTTTTCACTTATAATTTTCAGAAACCTTCACTCCGAGGACCAGAGGAACTTTGCCGCCTGCACCTTTCATTCCAATTGTTTTGAACTCACTGCCCGATCCCACGGGAACCATATGGTTTGTGCACTAATTTGACTGTGTGGTTCACTAAGCGCACCCCGCTCTGGGTTCCCTTTGGGGTTCCTTGTATGACATTTTAAGTAACTTTCTAATTTACTCCTATTATCAATTTTTCTTTGTTCTCTTTGTATCTTTATTTAAAAAAAGAAGAAGCTGGAATGTAGCCCATAAAAAGCTTAGAAGCCAGCCCATTTTTGGTTCAGCATCCTGGTAGCACTTTCTGATTGGTGTCTAAATGTAGTCATCCAATTAACAAGCGCTACCCAGGTGCTGAGCCAAAAATGGGCCAGCTCTTAAGCTTACTTTCCACCTTTTTTAATTAAAAATACCAAGAGAAGGAAACAAATCTGATAATAGGAGTAAATTAGAAAGTTGCTTAAAATCGCATGCTCTATCTGAATCGTGACAGTTTATTTTTGACTAGACTGTCCCTTTAAGATCTCTGGAGATGGACTTGTAACCTTGAGATTGTCCATGCTTTTCCACAATTTTTGTTCTCTCCTCAGACAATTCTTTGCTGCTCTTTCTCTTCTCCATGCTCAGTGTGGCACACAGACACACAACAGAAAGGTTGAGTACATTTTTCACCATTTTAACTATTTTTTCACCATTTTTAATATTGTTAGCCCCTGTTAATTGAAACACGTAAGTTTCATTACAAATTACAGGAGCATCACAAACTTGAAATGCAATTATTTCTTACATTTGTGAGAAGTTGCCAATCATTTTGTTCAGTCCATTTTTGTAGTTTTGCGTGGAATGTGTCAGATTTGGCTTTTATTTCTCCACTTTCTTGTGTAATACCAATACAAACAACAGAAATAAACACCAGAATGCCTAAACATTTGTAATTGCAACAATGTTCTGGGCAAAGTGGTGCATTATCTGAAAGAAATGCAGGGGTGCCAATATTTTGGCCATGACTGTATGTATGTGTGTGTGTGTGTGTATTTATATATATGTGCATATGTATTTATATATATGTGTATATGTATTTATATATATGTGTATATGTATTTATATATATGTGTATATGTATTTATATATATGTGTATATGTATTTATATATATGTGTATATGTATTTATATATATGTGTATATGTATTTATATATATGTGTATATGTATTTATATATATGTGCATATGTATTTATATATATGTGTATATGTATTTATATATATGTGTATATGTATTTATATATATGTGTATATGTATTTATATATATGTGTATATGTATTTATATATATGTGTATATGTATTTATATATATGTGTATATGTATTTATATATATGTGTATATGTATTTATATATATGTGCATATGTATTTATATATATGTGCATATGTATTTATATATATGTGTATATGTATTTATATATATGTGTATATGTATTTATATATATGTGTATATGTATTTATATATATGTGTATATGTATTTATATATATGTGCATATGTATTTATATATATATGTGTATATGTATTTATATATATATGTGTATATGTATTTATATATATGTGTATATGTATTTATATATATGTGCATATGTATTTATATATATGTGTATATGTATTTATATATATATGTGTATATGTATTTATATATATATATATATATATATATATATATATATATATATATATATATATATATATATATATATATACACAAAAGAACAAAGGTGACGTCAGCAATGTTTCTTCAGTTTAACAAAATCTTTATTGTGACATAGAAGAACAGCAATGTTTTGGGTCACACAGTCCCTTAGTAATGCTATGGAATGCTATGAAACACTACCTTATATAGCACCTGTGTCTTAATTACAAATCATTAACCAATTAGGCTCCTAAGTTCTATCATATAACATAACAGCACTGCCATCAAGAAATAAACATAACTTCTAAGGAAAATTATTATCTCTAACACAGATTATATTCTAGCAGAGAGTGATACATAGCAATATTAAAATCATACAATACAATTAAAATATAGCAACATTTAAAAGAAAAAAGTTACATAAAGAATTACTTATAAAAACAAATGGAGATCATAATCCTTATTAAGACCTTTTGGATGCAAAGTCTTAAGGTGTTGAATCCACCAAACCTCTCTCTTTTTGAGCTCTAACTCCCTTTTACCACCTCTCCTCAATTTTGGAATGTGGTCAATTATCTGAAATCTTTTTTTTTTTTTAAACAAAATTTTTTTATTGAGACAACATAATATGTAACAACAGTGCCTGAGGATACAAAAGACTGAGGTCGTAAAAACGTATGGCTGGAATACATATTTGAGTATTGTATAGACCAAACATTTGTATATGTATGTAGACAATGAAAAATAAAAACAAGGGTGAAAACAAACACAGGCATAAATAGGGTCTCTTTTCTGAAAGTGATCTGTTGTGGGTATATGTTTGGGTACTGTGTCTGTAGTTTTGATTGCAGACACAGGAGATTGGTATATACTTTGCTTTCTGAAATATATTTTTCAGGGGGAGGGAGACAGCGAACCAGAGTCGCTTTGATTAAAAAGAAGAAGGGGATGAGGATGGGGGGAAGGGGAATGAGCTGGCGTGAGATAACCGTATAATGGGTAGCGGTAAATGTAGGGGTAAGGGGAGAAGGGGGGAGGGGGGGGGGGCGGAGCTTTGGATGTTAAATCAATGGAAAATTAATATGTAGGTAGATGTTGGAGCTAGTCAGTGATATGAAGGAAAAGGGTAATAGTGTGGTACAGAGCTAGTGGCAATAATGGAAAGAGGGAGAGAGGGGGCGAAAAGGCAAGGAGGCTATGAATAGGTAGGGGGAGGTGGAAGGCGGCGGGAGTATGTAAATAGGGGTTGGGAGATGAAGATGTGGAGAGGTAGGGAGGCAGCGGGGGCGGCACCCCCCAGTTTTAAATGAAAGGGTGTGTGGGAGGGATTAGCAACGTGTGGAAGTGTGGATGACACTGAGAGCTGGATAAGTAGATGTCTGTTTGGATGGTTGTCTTGAGGTAGGAGATAGGAGCTAAAATATGTGTGGGAGAAATGACATAGGAGAGTGTAAAAGATGGTGAGTAGAGATGGATGAAAGCGTACTTGTGAAGAGGCATGTATAACAGGACTCCATAATTTAGTAGAGAAAATATCGTAAGGAGGGGTATGTGGATATAAGTATCTGGTTGTGTTGTTAGTAGAGTGGAAACAGAGTGTAGATACATTCCTGTTAAAACATACGACTAATTATCTGAAATCTTAATTGACTGACTGTGTGTCCCATTTCAATAAAATCAGGAAGGGTCTTTTCCTCGCATCTAATAGAGGACTCATGGGTGCTGATTCTGTCCCTAATGGGGCGTATAGTCTCTCCCACATAGGCCCGCCCACATGGGCATTTAAGTAAATAGACCACATATTCAGTGTCAAAGGTACAGAAACCACCTACTTCACACTTCTTCCTATCCTGTAGTTTTGTTACAAACTGACCTTTTATAATTGCATTACATTGAGCACAATTGATGCCCTTTTTTTGAGTGGTTAAATAGTTAATTCTTCCAGCATTTTGTTGACCCACATCGCTTTCACTAGTACATCTCTGATATTTTTTGCCCTTTTGTAGGAATGCATGGGGGGGATTTTAAATTCTGGTATGTGTGGATTGTACTTATTTAAAAGATACCAATGTTTTTTAATGATTTTGGAAATAGTATCACTTTGAGTGTTGCATTCAGAAGTAAAAATGAGTTGTTGATTATCTTTCCTGCTCTTTGGACTAACATTTGTCAATACTTCCTTTTTACACTCTGAAATTATAGAGGATGGATATCCCCTCTCCCTGAACTTGTGAGCCATTTGCTCAAGTCTAATACCGTGCAGATTTTTGTCCTTAACATTTCTCACAGTGCGAATAAATTGGCTCTTGGGAATAGAGGAAAATACTCTGTTAGGATGGTGATTGTTGTAATGTAGTAGTGCATTATGGTCCGTTGGTTTAACATATAAGTCAGTTATGAGTGCAGAATCTTTTGTGTACACAATTGTATCTAAATAGTTAACTGAGGTGTATGAATGGCTAAGTGTGAACCTCAGACTGTCAGTACATGAATTTATATTCTCTACAAAATTCTCCAAAGCAGTTATAGAGCCCCTCCATATGCCAAACACCTCATCAATATAGCAAATCCATAATTTACATTCGCCTAGATTTAAAGTTCTGCGTTAGCCATCAAAAGCAGCGTTAAGGGGTCCTAACGCAACTTTTTACCGTCCCCTGCCATTTAGAGTCAGGCAGGAAAGGGTCTACCGCTCACTTCCCTACCGCGATTCCAGGCTACCGCAGATCCCATTACGCCAATTGCATATCCTATCTTTTCAATGGGATCTGCCTAACACTGGTATTTGGAGTCTTGGGAGAAGTGAGCGGTAGACCCTCTACCGACAAGACTCCTACCGCCAAAAAAAGTCAGTAGTTAAGAGCTTTAAGGGCTAACGTGTGAATATAAAGCTCTTAACTACTGTGCTCTAAAGTACACTAACACCCATAAACTACCTATGTACCCCTAAACCAAGGCCCCTCCCACATCGCCGCCGCTATAAAATAAATTTTTAACCCCTAATCTGCTGACCGGACACCGCCGCCACCTACATTATAGCTATGAACCCCTAATCTGCTGCCCCTAACATCGCCGACCCCTATATTATATTTATTAACCCCTAATCTGCCCCCCCCAATGTCGCCGCTACCTACCTACACTTATTAACCCCTAATCTGCCGACCGGACCTCACCGCCACTATAATAAATGTATTAACCCCTAAACCGCCGCAATCCCGCCTCGCAAACACTAGAATAAATAATAATCTGCTGCCCCTAACATCGCCGACACCTACATAATATTTATTAACCCCTAATCTGCCCTCCCTAACATCGCCGCCACCTACCTACAGATTAGGCGGTTAATAAGTGTAAGGTTAGGGGTGTTTAGAGTCGGGGTACATGTTAGGGTGTTAGGTGCAGACTTAGAGAGTGTTTCCCCATAGGAAACAATGGGGCTGTGTTAGGAACTGAACGCTGCTTTTTTGCAGATGTTTTTTTTCAGCCAAAACTGCCCCATTGTTTCCTATGGGGATATCGTGCACGAGCACGTTTTAGCTGTTTACCGCTACCGTAAGCAACGCTGGTATTGAGGGTTGAAGTGGCGCTAAATTAGGCTCAACGCACCCTTTTTTTGAGCCTAACACAACCCCTCAGACAACTCTAAATACCAGCGTTGTTGGAAGGGTGCGTTGGGAAAAAAAGCAGCGTTAGCTACTCGGCTTTTTACCAACAAAATTATAAATCTAGGTGATTGTGTCTAAAATGCAAGGTTGTTGTACACAAATCTTTTCTCAAATTGGCTGACAAAGATGTTGACATATGAAGGCGTCATATTAGAGCCCATAGCGGTCCCTTTCTTTTGTAGGTAAAAGGTGTCTTGAAAGAGTAAATAGAGATACAACAGTTTATTCAGCATGTCCTCAATAAAATTGAATTGTAATGGAGAAAAATGTGTTTTTTGTTTTATTAATTCCGATGCTGATTGTATACCTGCCTCATGGGGGATACAAGTATAGAGGCTAAAAACGTCCAGAGTAAAGAGTATATAACTATCCTCACTAGCTGTATGTGTTAGTTTCCCCAAATATCACCAGTGTCTTTTAAATATGTTTTTTGGACAGATGCCAAGGGATTAAGAATTTTATCAATGAAATCAGAGTCTGTTCTAGCAACTATGGGCCTTCCTGAGGTTCACTAAGATTTTTATGTATCTTAGGCAGCATGTAGAAATTAGGGGTGATAGGGTCTTTTTTTTCTAAAAAAAGTGGCAAGATCTTTAGAAATGACTTTGTTTGTCATGGCTGTTTCAAATTTTTTTTTAATTTCCTTCTGAATGTCTGATAGTGGATCACCATCTGAAATCTGACAATTGTGCCAAAATTTCTTGTGTATAGTATTAGGTGTCCAAAATGACCACCGCCCCACTTTTGTCAGCATTTGTAATGGTGATGGTTTTGTTTTCTGACAAACCTTAAAGTGCCTGTCTTTCAGCATTAGAAATATTGCTGTTGTGTCTCTGTTTTTTATTAGAAAGTAGAGATTTTGTATCATTTTGAACAAACCTAATGTAGGTTTCAACCCCTGCATTAATTGTACTGGGGGCAAAAGTAGACTTACGGCTAGATTTAGAGTTTTGTCAGTAAAGACCCGCGTAGCTAATGCTGCTTTTTTTCCCAGCGCACCCTTAAGACAACGCTGGTATTTAGAGTTGTCTGCGGGGCTGCGGTAGGCTCCAAAAAGGGAGCATAGAGCATAATTTACCGTCACTTCAACCCTCAATACCAGCGTTGCTTACGGTAGCGGTAAACAGCCAAAACGTGCTCATGCACGATTCCCCCATAGGAAACAATGGGGCAGTTTGGCCTGAAAAAAACCTAACACCTGCAAAAAAGCAGCGTTAAGCTCCTAATACAGCCCCAATGTTTCCTATGGGGAAACAGTTTCTAAGTCTGCACCTAACACCCTAACATGAACCCCGAGTCTAAACACCCCTAACCTTACACTTATTAACCCCTAATCTGCTGCCCCCGCTATCGCTGACCCCTGCATTACACTATTAACCCCTAATCTGCCGCTCAGGACACAGACGCAACCTACATTACCCCTAATCTGCTGCCCCTAACATTGCCGACACCTACATAATATTTATTAACCCCTAATCTGCCCCCCAACGTCGCCGCTACCTACCTACACTTATTAACCCCTAATCTGCCGACCGAACCTCGCGGCCACTATAATAAATGTATTAACCCCTAAACGCCGCACTCCCATCTCACAAACACTATAATAAATAGTATTAATCCCTAATCTGCCCTCCCTAACATTGCCGCCACCTAACTTCAAGTATTAACCCCTAATCTGCCGACCGGACCTCACCGCTACTATAATAAATGTATTAACCCCTAAAGCTAAGTCTAATCCTAACCCTAACACCCCCCTAATTTAAATATAATTTTATTCTAACTAAATAAATTAAATATTATTAACTAAAGTATTCCTATTTAAAACTAAGTACTTACCTGTAAAATAAACCCTAATATAGCTACAATATAACTAATAATTATATAGTAGCTATTTTAGGTTTTATATTTATTTTACAGGCAACTTTGTATTTATTTTAACTAGGTACAATAGTTATTAAATAGTTATTAACTATTTAATAGCTACCTAGTTAAAATAATTACAAAATTACCTGTAAAATAAATCCTAACCTAAGTTACAATTAAACCTAACACTACACTATCAATAAATAAATTAAATAAATTAACTACAAGTACCTACAATTACCTACAATTAAATAAACTAAACTAAATTACAAAACAAAACAAAACACTAAATTACAAAAAATAAAAAAAGATTACAAGAATTTTAAGCTAATTACACCTACTCTAATCCCCCTAATAAAATAACAAAGCCCCCCCAAAATAAAAAAAAATTCCCTACCCTAATCTAAATTAATAAAGTTAACAGCTCGGAACAGCCAATAGAATGCAAGCTCAATCTGATTGGCTGATTGGATCAGCCAATCCGATTGAACTTGAATCTGATTGGCTGATTCAATCAGCCAATCAGATTTTTCCTACCTTAATTCGGATTGGCTGATAGAATCCTATCAGCCAATCGGAATTCGAGGGACGCCATCTTGGATGTTGACACTTAAAGGAACCTTCATTCGTCGTCTAGTCGTCGTTGAAGAAGGATGTTCCCGCCGGAGGTCTTGAAGATGGAGCCACTCCTCGTCGGATGGATGAAGATAGAAGATGCCGCTTGGATGAAGATGTCTGCCGGTCCGGATGTCCTCTTCTGCCCGGATAGGATAAAGACTTCTGCCGCTCCGGATGTCTTCTTTTGGTCCATCGGTGCCCAGTTGGGTGAAGACGACTCAAGGTAGGGAGATCTTCAGGGGGGTAGTGTTAGGTTTATTTAAGGGGGTTTGGGTTAGAGTAGGGGTATGTGGGTGGTGGGATGTAATGTTGGGGGGTGGTATTGTGCTTTTTTTACAGGCAAAAGAGCTGATTTCTTTGGGGCATGCCCCGCAAAAAGCCCTTTTAAGGGCTGGTAAGGTAATAGAGCTGTTAACTTTATTAATTTAGATTAGGCTAGGGATTTTTTTTTATTTTGGGGGGCTTTGTTATTTTATTAGGGGGCTTAGAGTAGGTGTAATTAGCTTAAAATTCTTGTA
Organism: Bombina bombina; assembly: GCF_027579735.1. Taxonomy (NCBI): domain Eukaryota; kingdom Metazoa; phylum Chordata; class Amphibia; order Anura; family Bombinatoridae; genus Bombina; species Bombina bombina. The sequence goes on from NC_069503.1 coordinate 1,122,569,811, forward strand.
ATCTTTTTTTATTTTTTGTAATTTAGTGGTTTTTTTTTGGTAATTTAGTTTAGTTTATTTAATTGTAGGTAATTGTAGGTACTTGTAATTAATTTATTTAATTTATTTATTGATAGTGTAGTGTTAGGTTTAATTGTAATTTAGGTTAGGATTTATTTTACAGGTAATTTTGTAATTATTTTAACTAGGTAGCTATTAAATAGTAAATAACTATTTAATAGCTATTGTACCTAGTTAAAATAAATACAAAGTTGCCTGTAAAATAAATATAAATTCTAAAATAGCTACAATACAATTATTCGTTATATTGTAGCTATATTAGGGTTTATTTTACAGGTAAGTATTTAGCTTTAAATAGGAAGACTATAGTTAATAATATTTAATTCATTTCGTTAGATTAAAATTATATTTAACTTAGGGGGGTGTTACGGTTAGGGTTAGACTTAGCTTTAGGGGTTAATACATTTATTAGAGTAGCGGCAAGGTCCGGTCGGCAGATTTAGGGGTTCATACATTTATTAGAGTGGCGGCGAGGTCCGGTCGGCAGATTAGGGTTTAATAAGTGTAGGTAGGTAGCGGCGAAGTTGGGGGGGGTAGATTAGGGGTTAATAAATATTATGTAGGTGTCGGCGATGTTAGGGGCAGCAGATTAGGGGTACATAGGGATAATGTAGGTGGCGGCGATGTGTGGTCGGCAGATTAGGGGTTAAAAAATGTTATTAGAGTGGCGGCGATGTGGGGAGGCCTTGGTTTAGGGGTACATAGGTAGTTTATGGGTGTTAGTGTACTTTAGAGCACAGTAGTTAAGAGCTTTATAAACCGGCGTTAGCCCAGAAAGCTCTTAACTACTGACATTTTTTTTGCGGATTGAGTCTTGTTGGTAGAGGGTCTACCGCTCACTTCAGCCAAGACTCTAAATACCGGCGTTAGGAAGATCCCATTGAAAAGATAGGATACGCAATTGGCGTAAGGGGATCTGCGGTATGGAAAAGTTGCGGCTTGGAAGTGAGCGTTAGACCCTTTCCTGACTGACTCTAAATACCAGCAGGCGGTAAAAAGCAGCGTTAGGAGCCCTTAACACTGCTTTTGACGGCTAACGCCAAACTCTAAATCTAGGCATTAGTTTTTAGGTTCATAGTTTTTAAACTAAATGATACATTCTCAATATCAGTAGACAAATCATTATTTTGCATACAAAAAGAGAAGCGCTCTACCAGGAATGAACAACAGCTCATCAGCTAGTTCTATGGCGATTTACCACCCGGAAGCAGCCTCTTTTAGACCAGTGTGCTTTTCACAGAGGAAAACTTTCCTGAAGTATATCAGTCTGATGACGCCATGCAAGGTCAGTCCAGCCCCGAAATACCAGGCAATTCTCACCAGAACAAGGAACATGACAACCCCAGACGATCGTTTCAGCCTCCTTTGGGCCTCGTCAGTGAGGTGTAGCAGTATTCCTCTAAGCACACTGGGCAAGGAGTCCACGTCTGGTTTCCCCCATCACCCATAGGGAGACTTCTCCAGGGTCATATTAATTTGCATACAAAGAGAGAAGCGCTCTACCAGGAAGGAACAACAGCTCATTAGTTAGTTCTATGGCGATTTACCACCCGGAAGCAGCCTCATTATTAACCGTACCACCACTTGCTGTGCCAAAGTGTGCTTTTAATTTTAAGGTGCGAAAAAACCTGTAAAGATCATTTTCTACAGTAAATTCAATAACATAATTGGTGTGGCAAAAGGATTACTTTTATAAGTAATTCTTTATGTAACTTTTTTGTTTAAATGTTGCAATATTTTAATTATATTGTATGATTTTAATCTTGCTATATATCACTCTCTGCTAGCATATAATCTGTGTTAGAGATAATTTTCCTTAGACATTATGTTTATTTCTTGCCAGCAGATGGCAGTGTTGTAATGTTATATAGTAGAATTTAGGAGCCTAATTGGTTAATGATTTGTAATTAAGACACAGGTGCTATATAAGGCAGTGTTTCATAGCATTCCATAGCATGACTAAGGGTTTGTGTGACCTGAAACGTTGCTGTTCTTCGATGTCACAATAATAATTTTGTTTAACTGAAGAAACAGTGACCCAACTTTTGTTCTTAAATTGTCCCCTTTGTTTACAATGACATGTAAAACAGATTCTGCTTTGTTTTTTCTTGTTTTTCTAATTTTGTGTAATCACATACAGCTAGATTACGAGTTTGGCGTTATGAGTGAAAAAGCAGCGTTATGGCCCATAACACTGCTTTTTCCCTAACGCTGCTATTACAAGTCTTGTCGGTATAGGTGTACCGCACACCTTTTAGCCCGTCACGCAACGTCAGTACCGCACTTTAAAAAAAATCCTTTATCAATGGGACTCCAATAGCGCCGGTATTATGAGTTTGCCTGGGAGGTCAAAAAGTGAGCGGTACACCCTATACTGACAAGATCCGTACCGCCATCGAAAGTCAGTAGTTATGAATTTTACGTTACAAATCTGTAACATAAAACTCATAACTAAAGTGTCAAAAAAGTACACTAACACCCATAAACTACCTATTAACCCCCTAAACTGAGGCCCTCCCGCATCGCAAACACTACAGGGAGTGCAGAATTATTAGGAAAATTAGTATTTTGACCACATCATCCTCTTTATAAATGTTGTCTTACTCCAAGCTGTATAGGCTCGAAAGCCTACTACCAATTAAGCATATTAGGTGATGTGCATCTCTGTAATGAGAAGGGGTGTGGTCTAATGACATCAACACCCTATATCAGGTGTGCATAATTATTAGGCAACTTCCTTTCCTTTGGCAAAATGGGTCAAAAGAAGGACTTGACAGGCTCAGAAAAGTCAAAAATAGTGAGATATCTTGCAGAGGGATGCAGCACTCTTAAAATTGCAAAGCTTCTGAAGCGTGATCATCGAACAATCAAGCGTTTCATTCAAAATAGTCAACAGGGTCGCAAGAAGCGTGTGGAAAAACCAAGGCGCAAAATAACTGCCCATGAACTGAGAAAAGTCAAGCATGCAGCTGCCAAGATGCCACTTGCCACCAGTTTGGCCATATTTCAGAGCTGCAACATCACTGGAGTGCCCAAAAGCACAAGGTGTGCAATACTCGGAGACATGGCCAAGGTAAGAAAGGCTGAAAGACGACCACCACTGAACAAGACACACAAGCTGAAATGTCAAGACTGGGCCAAGAAATATCTCAAGACTGATTTTTCTAAGGTTTTATGGACTGATGAAATGAGAGTGAGTCTTGATGGGCCAGATGGATGGGCCCGTGGCTGGATTGGTAAAGGGCAGAGAGCTCCAGTCCAACTCAGACGCCAGCAAGGTGGAGGTGGAGTACTGGTTTGGGCTGGTATCATCAAAGATGAGCTTGTGGGGCCTTTTCGGGTTGAGGATGGAGTCAAGCTCAACTCCCAGTCCTACTGACAGTTTCTGGAAGACACCTTCTTCAAGCAGTGGTACAGGAAGAAGTCTGCATCCTTCAAGAAAAACTTGATTTTCATGCAGGACAATGCTCCATCACACGCGTCCAAGTACTCCACAGCGTGGCTGGCAAGAAAGGGTATAAAAGAAGAAAATCTAATGACATGGCCTCCTTGTTCACCTGATCTGAACCCCATTGAGAACCTGTGGTCCATCATCAAATGTGAGATTTACAAGGAGGGAAAACAGTACACCTCTCTGAACAGTGTCTGGGAGGCTGTGGTTGCTGATGCACGCAATGTTGATGGTGAACAGATCAAAACACTGACAGAATCCATGGATGGCAGGCTTTTGAGTGTCCTTGCAAAGAAAGGTGGCTATATTGGTCACTGATTTGTTTTTGAATGTCAGAAATGTATATTTGTGAATGTTGAGATGTTATATTGGTTTCACTGGTAAAAATAAATAATTGAAATGGGTATATATTTGTTTTTTGTTAAGTTACCTAATAATTATGCACAGTAATAGTCACCTGCACACACAGATATCCCCCTAAAATAGCTATAACTAAAAACAAACTAAAAACTACTTCCAAAACTATTCAGCTTTGATATTAATGAGTTTTTTGGGTTCATTGAGAACATGGTTGTTGTTCAATAATAAAATTAATCCTCAAAAATACAATTTGCCTAATAATTCTGCACTCCCTGTATAATACATTTATTAACCTTTAATCTGCCACTCCCAACATCATCGCCATTAAAAAATGTATTAACCCCTATTCCGCCGCTCCCCGACATTATCACCACTATAATAAACCTATAAACCCCTAAACTGCCACCCTCCTGCATCTCAAACACTATTTAAATATTATTAATCCCTAATCTGCCGCCTGCCCACACAGCCGCTATAATAAACCTATTAACCCCTAAACCACAAGCCCCCCACAATGAAATATACCTAAATAAACTATTAACCCCTAAACCGAAACCCCCCCCACAAAGAAATATACTAAAATAAACTATTAACCCCTAAACCTAACGACCCCCTAACTTTATATTAAAATTAGAATTTCCCTATCTTAAATTAAAACTTACCTGTCAAATTAAATAAATTAATTTTAAACTATCTATTAAACTAAGGTAATTATTAAACTACAATTAATCTAACTACTAATTAAATTAAACTAAACTACACATAAAATAACTCAATTACAAAATAAAACAAACACTAAATTACGAAAAATAAGAAACAAATTATCAAAAATAAAAAAGAATTACACCTAATCTAATAGCCCTATCAAAATAAAAAAGCCCCCCAAAATATAGGAGAAATTACCAATGGCCCTTAAAATGTCCTTTTGTGGGGCATTGCCCCAAAGAAATCATCTCTTTTACCTGTAAAAAAAATACAAAACCTCCCCAACAGTAAAACCCACCACCCCCACAACCAACCCCCCCAAATAAAATAACTATCTAAAAAATACTAAGCTCCCCATTGCCCTGAAAAGGGCATTTGTATGGGCATTGCTTTTAAAAGGGCATTCAGCTCTTTTACATGCCCAGACCCTAAACTAAAAATAAAACCCACCCAAAAAAAAACTTAAAAAAACACTAACCGCCGACTATCCACTTACGTTTCTTGAAGTCCCGCTTGAGGGATTCATACAGCCGGTGAAGTCATCATCCATGCGGCAAGAAGTCTTCATCTAGGCGGCCTCTTTGATCTTCATCCAGCTGGCAAAGTCCTCATCCAGGCAGCAAGAAGTTTGTATTTATTTTAACTAGGTAGTTATTAAATATCCAAATCTCAAAAGTTATTGCAGGAGCACCAGAGTAGTGGGTAAAATTTAACAACTTTATTAAGATTCAATAGGGTATCATTACCCCTGGGTAAAAAGTACAAAGCAAATATGAACAGATGAACAAAGGCTGACCGGTTTCGGCTACTGCCTTACTCCGAGCCTGCTTAAAACTGTTTGTTAGCTTTCAGTTTAAAAACCCTCATCTGTTCTGCTATTGGGTTAGGGGGACACACCCCTCCCTTACTTACACCAATCGGAAGTGTTCCTTATCACACCTGTTACACCCTACCGACTTGCCCTGAACAAACAATTCCTCTACAGTTCTGACATACATGCTAAAAAGGATTGTCATGTAATCTCATTATTTTGTATGCTAATTTCTACAGGATTTAGGCTGACCATAAACGCTTTTTTCTCTGTAGTGTCGGGCCATCTTTTGACATGATTATTTTAATATAATACTGTCTGATTTCATTACTTACATTCTCTCCTTTAGTAATGGCCACTCCCCGAACTGTTTTACACTCCACTCTTGGGTCATTTTACACCTAGCTGTTTAAGTGTTGCCTGCTTTTTTTACAATCACCTCCTTAGTGTGCTTGCCCTTGTAAGCTTAGTGTTTTTTATTTTTCGTAAGTTAGTTTTTATTATTTTTTGTCATTTTAGATTTTTTTTTATTTTTTTTGTAGTGGTAGGTTTTCTTAAATTTGTAATTTAGATATTTTAATTGGTAGTATGTTTTATTTTATTAGAATAGTAAGGTTAGGTTAATTTTTAGCTTAATGTTAGTGTTATTTTTATTTCACAGGTAGGTTTTTATTTATTTAAATATAGTTATATTGTAATTTTAATTTAAAATTAGGGGGTGTTAGGTTTAAGGGTTAATAGTTTAATTTAGTGTTTTGTGATGTGGGGGCTGCCGGTTTAGGGGTTAATAGGTTTATTTAGTGACGGAGATGTGGGAGGCCTGAAGTTTAGGGGTTAATAGGTTTATTTAATTGCAGATATGTGGGAGGCCAGAGGTTTAGGGGTTAATAGCTTTATTATAGTGGCAGCGATGTCGGGGAGCGGCGGAATAGTCAGTATAACAGTTTGGGGAAGGCCAAACACACTAAGGAGGTGATTGTAAACAAAGCAGGCAACACTTAAACAGCTAGGTGTAAAATGACCCGAGAGTGGAGTGTAAAACAGTTCGGGGAGTGGCCATTAATAAAGGAGAGAATGTAAGTAATGAAATCAGACAGTATTATATTAAAATAATCATGTCAAAAGATGGCCCGACACTACAGAGAAAAAAGCGTTTATGGTCAGCCTAAATCCTGTAGAAATTAGCATACAAAATACTGAGATTACATGACAATCCTTTTTAGCATGTATGTCAGAACTGTAGAGGAATTGTTTGTTCAGGGCAAGTCGGTAGGGTGTAACAGGTGTGATAAGGAACACTTCCGATTGGTGTAAGTAAGGGAGGGGTGTGTCCCCATAACCCAATAGCAGAACAGATGAGGGTTTTTAAACTGAAAGCTAACAAACAGTTTTAAGCAGGCTAGGAGTAAGGCAGTAGCCGAAACCGGTCAGCCTTTGTTCATCTGTTCATATTTGCTTTGTACTTTTTACCCAGGGGTAATGATACCCTATTGAATCTTAATAAAGTTTTGAAATTTTACCCACTACTCTGGTGCTCCTGTAATAACTTTTGAGATTTGGATTTTTCATGGTCAACAGTGAGCACAGGTACTGGATAAAAACTGTGGAGGATAAGCTTTACACTGCATTTGACTGCTAACTCTCAAGGGGAAATTTGGAGCACTGCAAATCACCAGCAAGTGGAGCCAAGAAAGGACAGAGGATACCCAGGCATCAAACAGAAGCAGGTGATCATATGGGCAGAAGGACACCATTGCACAGGTTTACGGCATCTAAGTCTGGAAGGTATTGTACCCAGAAACCAGGAAGTGGTGAGTCCATTTTGAATTTTGATACAGTCCTACAGATATCTGTCTGTGCTACCCCTGGGGTCTGAATCGTGGGGGGTGTTTGGGGGAACTCCCTCATGTCATACAGTTGTCAGTCATTTAATGCAGTAGTGACAATATTTGAATACAGACTTTAGTATACACACCCGATTTGTTTCTATTCCCCTGTTTGGTTGTAGTTATTAAATAGTTAATAACTATTTACTAACTAGTCTACCTAGTTAAAATAAATAAAAACTTACCTGTGAAATAAAAATAAAACCTAAGCTAGCTACAATATAACTATTAGTTATTTTGTAGCTAGGTTAGGTTTTATTTTACAGGTAAGTATTTAGTTTTAAATAGGTTATTTAGGTAATAAGTTTTATTTAGATTTATTTTAATTATATTTAAGTTAGGGGGTGTTAGGGTTAGGGTTAGACTTAGGCTTAGGGTTACGTTACGGTTAGGGTTAGATTTAGGGGTTAATATATTTATGTAGTGATGCGGGAGGGCGGCGGTTTAGGGGTTAATAGGTTTATTATAGCGGCAGTGTGGGAGGACGGCAGATTAGGGGTTAATAATATTTAAATAGTGGTTGTGATGTGGGAGGGCGGCGGTTTAGGGGTTAATATGTTTATTATAGTGGCGACGATATCGGGGAGCGACGGAATAGTGGTTAATACATTTTTTAAGTGGCTACGATGTCCAGAGCGGCAGATTAGGGGTTAATAATTTTATTTTAGTGTTTGTGATGCGGGAGGGCCTCAGTTTAGGGGTTAATAGGTAGTTTATGGGTGTTAGTGTACTTTTTAACACTTTAGTTATGAGTTTTATGCTACAGCTTTGTAACGTAAAACTCATAACTACTGACTTTAGATGGCGGTACGGATCTTGTGGTTATAGGGTATCCCTCTCACTTTTTGGCCTCCAAGGCAAACTCGTAATACCGGCACTATGGAAGTCCCATTGAAAAAGGACTTTTTAAAAAGTGCGGTACTGACGTTGCGTGACGGACAAAAAGGTGTGCGTACACCTATACCTGCAAGACTTGTAACAGCGGCGTTAGGGAAAAAGCATTGTTATGAAGTACTCATAATGCAAAACTCATAACCTAGCTGATTGATTGCTAACAACACATAGGAGAGGGATTTTTTTTACATTCATTGGCTGCCAGTAATACACAAGAACAGTGCTCTGGGGCCAAATTTGAATTGGATAGAAGCAGATGATGGGGCCAATTTATCAAGGGCCGCATGGGCCCTGATGCCGGTTTTAAGACCGTTGCTCCTTAACTGGTCCGCCTCCTCTGAGGCTGCAGGCATCAATATGCCCGATCGTGTACGATCGGGTTGATTGACACCCCCTGCTAGAGGCCGATTGGCTGCAAATCTGCAGGGGGCAGCATTGCACAAGCAGTTCACTAGAGCATACGCTGTCTGCATTCAGCTATGTCTGGCTGACATGATATGCTACAGCGTATCATGTCCACCAGACTTTGATGAATCAGCTACAATGCCTTTAAAATGTAGTTGACACTTCACAAATTTTAAAAGAACATTAAGCACTGCTTCCTTTTTTGTAAAAACCAAAAAAGCTAATTCTTTAACCAGCAAATGATGAAAATCCAACAGTTGATATGGGCAATTTGAAGCATACTAGGGTTACATCAATTTAATCCTCCTAGTATTCTTACATCACAAAACTCTTTGTAAACTTAGATGCTGGTTAGAAGATAATGACATCACACACCAACGTACATTTCACCACCTGTGGGACTCCTTGTCATTGAAGTGTACTCAAGTAGTGTTGTGCAGAATAAATGTATCTGTCTTTTATCACATTCTATTAAAAGTCGAAGGCTAAAATTGAGGTAACCCTAGTATATACCTTACAAATACAAGATTCCTCACAGGGGTTATATAATCTTTATGAATCTGGCATTCTGGTCCTAAGTGTAGGAAAATAACCCTGTCCACAACTCTAGAAAGCTACAGAATGCCAATGACTTGAAGACACTTTTTGCTCTATCCCTCAAAGATACTTTACCATAACAAACAGACTTGCACATATTTTAAAATTGCAAGCATTTACATACAGTGTTTTGTACACGTTACAGATGTAATTATGTGTAGTTGTCAGTTCACTTTGTGAGATATAATGCATTAGGCACTTAATGCAACTATAAATGTAAATGGAAGGAACAACCTCTAACAAAACACTAGAAATATAGGAGAAATTATGCTCAATTTCAAACATGATATTACATTGAGGTCCCTGGGCAACCTCACAAACATCTATGAATCTTGGCCAGTGTCATGAATCGTCTACGTGTTTTGTTCCTGTATCTTATTCATAGAGAAATTATTCTGTAGACCGGGGTTCTTCAAATTTTCTTCCCAAAACCCAATGCAATGACACTACATACCTTTGCAACTCTATTTTTATGTTTGGTCTGAAAATTTCTGAAAGATAGCTACAATATTGTAGTCAAACTTGAAAGTGTTGGAAAAGGTAATAAGACACTCACACTCTCATACAATGCACACAACAGACACACACTCTCAGACAACACACACAACAAACACCCACTCTCATATAATAAACACAACATGTACATACTATACAACCCTCACACTCTCATACAACACATACATACTATACAACACACACTCATACTATCAGACAACATACACAACAAACGCACAAACACACACTCATAAAATACACAAACTATACAACACACGCATCATACACACTCTTGTATATCACACACACCATGCACATACTATACAACACACACAGTTTCATATAACACACACCAAACACTCTCATACAACACAACACACACTTTCATATAACATACACAGACCACACACACTTTCCTAAAACACAGACACCACACACTCTCTTACAACACACACACCCACACACACACAACACTATTGTACAACACACACTTTCATATAACACACACAGACCACACACACTCTCCTAAACCACACACTATACACACTATAACACACACAATACACACACACTCTCATACAAAACATACTTTCATATAACACACACAGTCCACACACACTCTCCTATAACACGCACACAACACACACTCTTCTGCAACACCCACACAAGTTGTGACCCAGTAAATATTGTGTTGTGACCCAGTAATGGTTTGAAGAATACTGCTGTACACCACTATATCCCATAAAAGAACATATTTAAAAGCATTACTTACCAAAAGGATTACCGTTTTAGATAACATTTAATAGAATTTGTACCTATTGGCATATTCTAGGTTAGGGTGACTGATCCAAGACAGGAAAGGTTAGAGCAAAACCTTTCTGTATTCATATGCTTTATAAATGTCCCCAAGGGGTTATAGATTTTTATTGCAAAATAAATTCACTTTAAAACTCTGGGTAGCTTAATACAACTGCAGAAAGCGTTGATCAATATAAATTTATCCAGAGTAAAGAATCAAGCTAAATTAAATGACAATACTTTTTATTTTGATTTCATTTAGTTTGGACAAACAAAATAACAATATATGAATTAAGAGCCAGCAAGATTGATAAAGACTGCAAAATGATAACTTAAAATAGATTTTCCTACTTGAAATGCATAGGTTACATTTTCTTTATGCAGTCTTTAAATAATTCATTAGTCCTCGAGACAGTTTTATTAAGTCTGTGACTATTGCTTTAGAATTCCAAGTAGATAAAACTTATCCCAAGCTCACATTACTGGGCAATGGGAATGCTGAATTTTGTTTAACCTCTTAGTTGCCAAGTGATGCATTACAGCTCTCTTTGGCAGTCATAGGTTTAAAAAAAAAAAAAAAATAGTGGTTATGTGTTATGAGCTCTATTATTCTTTGGAATATGAAAATTCATTATAAAACTATTAAGGTGAAGAAAAAAAACCATTAACACAATTTACCAATAATTACTTTTAAAACTGGCCACTATGAAAGAATCTTTAGTTAAAGCAGGTGTTTGGGAATCAACAGAATACAGTGTCAAAAAGATAAATACATTGTAAAGTGATACATTATAACAGCAATCGAGTGTTAGCTGCAATATTCTCAATCAAAACTGTTAATTAAAAGCACAGTTATTGTGCTGGTGCCTGGTACTACTGTTTTTATATGATATGAAAACTGATCACATATCTGTTGCTGCAATATGATGGAAATCGTCCAAAGTAGAAATGTGCGTTTAGCAGTTTCGTTCACTGCCGAATGCAGAGGTAGAAGGTTATTTTTATTATGCAGCAATTTTTCGGAGCAGAATATCCTCTTGTGCAAGCAAAACTCACTAATATCTGCGCAAAACCAGATCTTAGAGTATTTCACTTGCACAAGAGGATATTTGGCTCCAAAAATAGGTGCATACCCATGGTTTTAAATATCAGGTTCCCAGTGTCTTTCCTTGTTTACTTGGATCCTGCAGCCTCAAAAAAACATGTAAATCCTGTTCCCTTTTATAAAACTGATGGGACGTCTCTGCTGTACTCTCCTTGTTCTTGTTTGTCCAGCTGTTAAATGTCACTCAACCTTTAACTTCCAACACTTGACAATAACAGTAAATTCCCATAAACATCCCTCCTCCTTCCATTCACCATAAATAAGAACTAAAACAAAAAATAATACAATACAATGGCTTAAAAAGACGAATAAATAGGTACCTATTCTTGGTTGAATGAAGAGGAATATTTCTTATTTAGGGATAGATTACAAGTGAGGCACAAACGTTTTTGCACAAGCGATATTGTCTTTTAGCAAGCAGTTTTAATTACGCTGATGTTACAAGTTGAGCGAAATTTACGCTTTAATCCTTACCGCAATCTCAGGGCAGGCAAATGGCTTTAACATTCAGATACATACATATACATGTTATATATGTCTATATATGTCTAGATATGTATTAGTGTATTTATAAGTGTATATATGTATTTACAGACATATATACACATATAAAGACATTGATATACAGTATATGTATACATATTTTTCATATATTCACGTTGTGTTTGCGCATATTAGAGTATGCGATCATGTTTACACATATTACAGTATGCTATCGGGTATGCGCATATTACAAACAAACATGTTAAAGAACATTGGAATATCTAATATTCATAATTACACGTTGGGTTCGCACTAATGAGAATATGTCATGGGGTTTGTGTGAGTGTGGGTGTTCGTTTTTTCCCATTTTTTTCTCTCCATTGACTTCTATGGGGGAATACGTGAACTCACACGCGATATTGTAAATTCAGATTTTTGCGCTAGTCGGGTTACCGCTGGTGCAAAATAAGTTTTTTTTTTAAACTTGTAATAGGAGTGCAAACCAACTAGCGCAAAAAGCTTAACTCTAGAGGAGTCAACATAATCACCATAGGAAAAAAAACACTTTTCGCTCTTCACTGCTTTTTTTGCCAAATATACTATATTCGTAAATTTCAATTCTAATCTCATATTCAAGACCTTTGACAGCCAAAAGTTAACTTTGGACCACAGCTGATTAATCTTCAGGCAATCCCAGAGATGATGTTTTAAACTTGGATTAAACAATTTACATGTAATACATACATTTTTACAATTCGTCCATTTAATAACACTCTTAGGTGTCGCATAAAATTTATGTACTAATTTAATTTGAGATTCCCTGAGGTGTGTGCATCACAAGTCACTTGGTGAACAAATTTTAAACTTTTGTCCACTCTTCAGCAGAAAGACAAACATCTTGGACTACACTGGTCTTTCAACCTCTGTAGAATAAGGGGCCAATTGATCAAGCTCCATACTCTTGATGCCCCTTGTTTCCTGGTAAGCCTTCCGGCTCACCGGAAACAGAAGTTATTAAACTGCGGTCTAAAGCTAGAGACCGCTGCGCCATAACTTGTCTGCCTGCTCTGAGGTCACAGACAGAAATCAACCCGACCGAATACGATCGGGCTGATTGACACCCCCTGCTAGTGGCCGATTGGCCACGAATCTGCAAGGGGCGGCATTGCATTGCATTGCAGTTCATTATTATTATTATTATGAACAAAATGAAGATTTAAAGTTTAATAGAAATATGACTCCAAAGTCATTTGTTTCTAAATGATGCAGTATTGAAGACTGCATGTTTATCCTTGGGACCAAGGTGCTTTAACTATTACTGTAACAAGTTCAGAGGCTTCAGATCTACCTGATCACACAGCAACAGTACTCATGGAGACAACTATTTAGAGATACTTTTTGATTAATGGAGTTCCCCTAAAAAGAAAAACAGACCACAACTGCTGTCTGTTAGCTTCATCATGCCACACACCAATAATCTCTCATTGTTTTTTCCTTACTTCTTGAGTGGCAAATCACCAACTGTTGTTACACAATGGGGCCTATCTATCAAGCTCTAAAGACCGCTGCTCCATAACCCTGTCCGCCTGCTCTGATGAGGTGGACAGGAATCGCCGGAATTCAACCCAATCGAGTACGATCGGGTTGATTGACAACCCCTGCTGGCGGCTGATTGGCCACGAGTCTGCAGGGGGCGGCGTTGCACCAGCAGCTCACAAGAGCTGCTGGTGCAATGCTGAATACGGAGAGCGTATTGCTCTCCGCATTCAGTGATGTCTTTTGGACCTAATCCGCACTGTCGGATCAGGTCTTACAGACATTTCATAAATAGGCTTCAATGTCTCATTTGAACAGTGTAGCATCTAGTTACGCACCCATTCAAAGCCACTACTTTATACGTTATCATTCCTAAAACTTTATTGATCCACTGTAAAGAAGTATACAAAAAGGTTTATCAGTCTCATAACGTTTACAGTTTATGCTTGTTTCTAATTTTACTGCTTGCTTCTCTTTATCTTGATTCTGATTTTCTGGTTTGTAGAGTGCTGTAAAGTAAATGGCACAGTATTAGTTCTGTGGATGGTGATGAATGTACAGTGGCTTCTTAACAATTGTTCCTGTATGGATGAAGGAACTTACAAAGATCCATCATTGGATTCTTACCTTCTGCTTTCATGCTGTTTGCAAGGCCCTTAAGTGTTTGCTTGAACCACTTGTTGTTTGGGAATAAGAAGCAGTTTTAAAACTGTAGAAGATCATCTGAACTTGCAAATAAACAAGTCAATATCTAAATCCAATGCTTTTGAAAGCTTTCAAATATTAAAATATTATGTCTAATATAACAGTTTTGTTGTGTGTCTCATATGAAAAACTTGATGCCCTTTTTAATGAGCGACCATCATTATAAGGATCATGTTTCCTTTGACTGGACCAGTAATATCTAAATATAGTTTCTCTAAAGGATGTCTAGAACATGACCACGGTTGAACTTTTCCTACCATTTATGGTCTCTGAGCCTGTACACAGCCAGTATGAAATTATATAATTTAGGTTTATTAATATTTTTGTCCTAAAACTCTTGATTGACAATTAAAATCAACTCAAGTCAAAATTAAACTTGCATGATTAAGATAGAGCATGCAATTTTACTTTTATCATCAAATTTGCTTTGCTTTTTGGTATTCTATGCTGAAAGCTAAACCTAGGTAGGCTCGTATGTTAATTTCAAAGTCCTTGAAGGCCGCCTCTTATCTCTGTGCATTTTGACAGTTTTTCACAGCTAGACAGTGGTAGTTTATGTGTGACATATAGATAAACACTGTGTTCACTCCTGTGGAGTTATTTATAAGTAATCACTGATTGGCTAAAAAACAAAACAAAAAAAACTGAAAGTGTGTCAAATCAAACTCTGATCTCTCCAATCACTTGAGGCTTGACGGTAGCTTCATTGGCTATGAGTACGGTGGTCAGCTAATACGTGTCAGCCAGGTAGCTGACATAGGGAATTATGCCATCTCCAGTCCCTTTTGTATATTATTTGTTTAAAGTTTTGTGAATAAAAGCTAAGTTTTTGTGTAAATGATTTTTATTAACAAAAGGTGCATTGAAATATACACGGTAAAGGCACATTTCTTACATCAACGTTAAAGTGACAATTCGTTAGAACAGCAACTTTCAATAATCAATGACCAATTTTTTTTTTTTTTAAGAAAAAGTTTTGAGGATTAGATAAGGGAAGAGGTGAATCACACCAGGGAAGACCTGGGTGAAGGTATTCATGAAGAGGAGTATGATGAGGTGGGGGATGGGGAGTGGGGTAGGGTTTAGGGAGAAAGGTTTAAAAGAGAAGGATACAGAATTTTATCCCATCTGGTTTAATGCAAAATTTGAGTTTGAAGATTATAATTATGTCATGAAGGTTTCAAATACGGGGTGATATATGATTGTTACCGCTAGGGAAAAGTTGTGGAATAAGCCTAATAATTATGATCTTGGGGGCCCTGCTCCCATATAAACTGAATGTTAGTTATCATGTCTTGCTTGCCTAGATAACAATGATGCATCTTTTCTAATGTGAGAATATGGCTGACTTCACATTGCCATTGAGCAACCGTAGGTATCTCTTGTGTTTTCCACAATCGAGGAATTAATCTTTTAGCACACGATAGCATTAATAAAAGTAGTTTTCTGCGATAAATACATGTGAGTTTAGGGATGTGGCTGAGGAGAATGGTTTGTGGAGATAGCGTAATGTTAGTGCCCAAGATATTAGATATGTGTCTCTCTATTTGATTCCAGAAGTTATTTAGGAGGGGGCAGGACCACCAAATATGGATGATGTTACCCTCTTCTCCACATCTCCTCCAGCAACTGGAGGAGGCGGTAGGATATATAACTTTCAAGCGTTGTGGGGTTAAATACCAACGAGCTAAAATTTTGTAATTGAGTTCAGAAATGGTCAAGGACATGGAAGAGGAATGTGTATAGCGGAAGCATCGCCTCCAAGTTTCAGCGTCTAGGTCAATGAGGAGCTCGTCTGTCCATCTCTTTAAGTATGTTGGTTTTTTCTCAGGGAATGAGCCTCTGAGGATTTTGTACATCAAGGATAGATGCGCCTTACTTATTTTTGGGTTGACACATAGCTGTTCGAAAGCAGTTAAGGGTCTCAGAATCATATCTTTATGTGGACTATGTGTGATGGCGTGTCTAATCTGTAAGTAAGAGTACCAACAATGAAAGGGTGATCCTAGCTCTTCATTAAGTGTGATTCTGTCTTTCACATCTGAAGGGGTGGTTATTAAGTAGATAGGTAAAGCCGTAAGGATTTTGTTGGCAGGGGTATGTGTAAAGCGGCTATGTTTGAGAAATAAGTGGTATTGAAGTAGAGGGGTTAAGGGGGATATAATTGTGGATACACCTTTTGTATGTGTGAGTATATCGTCCCATATAGCCAAAGTGGTTTTAATGTAATCATTGAGTTGTATGATATGCGGTCTGGAGTCTTTGGGTATCCAAGGCAAGTCTCTCATATGGTCAACTCGTGATAAATAGCTTTCTATTTGTATCCAGATCTTTGAGGGGTTGGCATGATTCCATGCCACAACTCTGGCCAGATGTGCAGCTTTGTAGTAGTTAAGTAAATTAGGTACACCCAACCCTCCATCTTCCTTGCTCAAATACATAGTGTGTTGGGCTATTCTAGGTCGTTTGTATGACCAAATAAAGGAGTTAATCAATTTTTGCTGTTTACGGAGAAAGGGTTTCGGTATGGCCATGGGCAGGGTTTGAAAAAGATACAAATATTTAGGTAGTATCATCATTTTCACTGTGTTTATCCGTCCAAGCCAAGATAGATGTCCTTGTCTATGCCAGTTTTCTAGTAAGGTTTTAATGTTGTTCTGAAGGTTTATGAAATTGTCAGGAAATAGTTTATGTATATCTTTGGGAATCGTTAAGCCTAGGTAAAAAGCTAAGTTTTATACTACTTTCAGTGCTCCCAGCAAATCTTTTTTCATAGTACACTTTCTTCTTCAGTTGTAAAAATGCATCTGCATTAGCATTTTGAGTATGAGAATATTTAATTCAGATTAATATGCACCTCACACCTGAGTATAATGTTGTACTGCAGTAGATTGAAATGTCATCTTATATGCCAGCCCATTTTATAACACCTGTGAAGGGGTGGTTTTTAAAACTAGATTGCAATCAGGAGGGGTTACACAGGTACAGAGAGAAAACTGGCCCAGCTCTTAAAATATCCATTGATTGCAAAAAAATACATATGATACTCTGATTGTTATATATACACATAGTGGTATAAATAAACACAGAAATATGAAAGACATCATTGTTTATAAAAAAAAAAAAGGAATTTAGGGACATGTAAATATGTTTGCAAAAGATTTCTGACATAACACACACACACACACACACACACACACATATATATATATATATATATATATATATATATATATATATATATATATATATATATATATATATACACACATATGTGCAAAGATATATGTACAAATTCTAGCATTAATAATAATTAAAAAAATAATATAAAAGCATATCATGACTTCTAGAAATACAAATACACATTAATTTATGTGAAAGTATCATATAACAGATTTTTTTAATAACAAATAAATATAAAAATAACTTTCTATGAGGGCGGAGCCAAGCCGTGCTGGGACATGGCCATATTTCTGTAATGCTCTGTAGCTGTCATAGCTCACTTAATGTTTAATGGGCAGGTGGTAGCCCTAATGTCTATATAATTGATCCCTAACACTGTAGAATTGACTTCCTGGAGGAGGGACAGGATGCTCTTAATAACATGGTCAGCTCAAATACTCATCAGATATCAATACAAGATTCAATTGTACAATCTTTACAGGAAAGACTTGAAGACCTTGACAACCGGGGTGGCAAAATAACCTCAGGATTAGAGGTATACCAGAGGAGGTGCAACCAGATCAGTTGAAATCTTATGTGAAAGAGTTATTTAACTTCCTTCTTCCTAGATCACCCCCCCTTCAGAATGATGACATGGAGCGGATTCATAGAGCATTTAGACACCCCTCTAAACCTCCAAGAGATGTGATAAGGAAGTTTTTATGGTATACCATCAAAGGAGAAATGTGGCAAGCCGCAAGGTCAAGGCGAACCATCACCTTCAAGGATCACAACCTGCAGATATTTCAAGATCTCTGTTCGCAAACTATACAGAGGAGGAAGAAGGTTAGATTCATCACCAAAGAATTGCAAGAAAATAATATTAGATATCGTTGGGGATTTCCATTCATTCTAATAGTCTCCCACAATGGCTCTCAAATCACCTATAAATTTCCAGGACTTAGACAATGTGACGAAGAATTTGAACATTACCATTACACCCCCGGTGGATAATGTCTTGGAGACCTCGTCTCCACAACAAGACACAAATCAAGATCCTCCTAGGGAGCAACATCTACAATGGAACAAATCCCAATCTAAAAGAAGGAAGATGGTGCCTTCCTCCCCAGACCACCCTTAATTCCAATACTAGCACTATCTGCCCAGATTCAAACTTGGTCTAGGTATCAGATTTCCACGTCTGAGACAATCTGGGACTAGCAATGGCTCATAAGTGACTACTTGACTGGGGTTTACTTGGACTTGGGTAATGGGTAAGAATCAAATGTCAACAAGTAGTTAAATATTTTGTTAGTAGGTTGGCACTGTTTAAAAATATTTTTGCTCATCATCACACTTGATCCCTGGTCACTTCCTAAATGACCTTACTTGTCCTCTGGATACATAACAGCAGGGACACTCACTGCCAAGGTCCAGCTTCAGGCACATCACTATCTTAGGAATCCATGTTAAGTTATTACTTCTCTTATTGGGACTCCACCCCGACCCTTTGCATATTTCATATATAGCTAACTAGAACAATATACAACACCTTTCATTCCCCCACTAAGGTGTATATTACCAAAAATACACTCTATGCTGGAATTGTTCTCAGCTTTTGTTTGGATAATGATTTTACTGTTGTGTTTCATATATATATATATATATATATATATATATATATATATATATATATATATATATATATATATATATATATATATATATACATATATTATATATATATATATATATATATATATGGTGTCTCATACCTTTTTCTTAATGATACTCTTAAATACCACAAAATCCGTGTTCAAATGTACCATGTTTTCTGAAATAGCTCACAAATCAATGTTTAATAATGTCGAAAAACATAAATAACCTTAAAATTCTTTCACATAATGTCAAGGGGTTTAACATCCCTCAGAAACGATCTGTCACGTTCAGGGACTATAAAAGACTTAAATGTGATATTTTAAGAGGGGGCATGAACCTCAGTCCTCATTTAGAAAATTTGGCCCAGCTTATTTTTCCTCTAATACCACCAAACATAATGAAGTATGTGTAATGATTAACAAAAGCATCCCCTTTAAGGTTAACTCAATCATTAAAGATAAGGAAGGGAGATAACTGATTATATCTGGGAATCTATATCATTAACCTATTACCCTAGCCAATATCTACACGCCTAGCTTGGACTCTCCTTGGTTTTTTTCCACCACATCTGTAAAAGAATTTTAGAATCCACTAAAAATAGCTTGGTTGTCGGCTGAGATTTTAATGTTGCATTGGAACCTACCGTTGACTGCTCCATAGGAAAATCGTTGCCCCCCAGCAAAACTCTGCATTTAATAAAATCCACCTGTCTACCCTTGCAATACATGACACCTGGCGTATACATCATCCAAACACAAAAGACTACGCCTTTTACTCACATCCTCACCAAAATTATTCTAGAATCTAGAATAGATTATTTGACAAATGATGTTACCAATTTATCACAGGTTTGAAACACAGAAATACACCCCATAACCTGGTCTGATCATGCCATGATTAGCTGTACCCTTAGTTTTCCCATCCAAGCACCCCTATCGAGAACCTGGAGATTAGACGAATCCCTCCTGAAAGATCCCCTAATACGCATCAAACTGGCCAAGTCTATTGAAGATTATTTTGAGCTAAACAACACTCCAGATTTATGTCCACAACATATATGGAATTCTCACAAATGTGTTCTCAGAGGAGAACTGATAGCTGTGAAGGCTAAACAAGCTCCAAGAAATACATAAAACATTCCCCAAAGACCGCTCTCTCCTTGAGAGTCTAGAACACAAAAGACTACAACTCAATTGTTATTTAGGGGCCGAGGCTAAACGAAAAGCACTATTTCTTAAAAAAAATTCTATGAGGGTGCAAATAAGCAGGGGAAACTAGTAGAGAGAAAATGAAGAAAATGCTTAACCGATAAATTTTACATATTAAAGATGATGGGGAGAGACTGGTACACATCAGCAGTTATTGTGGATAATTTTAGACAATATTATGAATCACTATATAACTTGAATCAAGTTCATCCTCCCCCAACAAATACAGCTATACAAAATTACTTTGCCCAATTACACCTACCCAGAATAACTGGGGAACAGAGAGATGACTTAGACGCACCCTTCTCAGCTGAAGAGATCCAGACAGCGATTAATTCATTAAAAACTGTGAAATCTCCAGGTCCTGATGGTTTCAGTAATGACTACTACACCACTTTTAAAGACCTCTGAACACCCCACCTACTAGCTTACTTTCAAAGTATAGATGAGGATAAAAAATGCACCCCTCTAGCCCTAATATAACACTGATACCAAAACCAAATAAATCCAATATATCTATCCCAAACTATAGACCGATTTTGTTGTTGAATGCTGATATAAAGATTTTTTAAAAAATCATTGCTAATAGGCTGAATTTGATTCTACCCAAAATTATACACCAGGATCAGGTGGGTTTCGTCCCTTACCGTGAGGCTAAGGACAATACAGTGTGCAACCTCCACCTGAGTTGGCATGCCAAATTTAAAAATATTCCCTTAATCTGGCTTTCTACTGATGCTGAAAAGGCCTTCAACCGTGTCGGATGGCCTTTTCTAGAAGCAACACTACAGACCTTTGGGCTAAGTGATAAAAACATAATTTATGCTTACCTGATAAATGTATTTCTCTTGTAGTGCAGTCCACGGATCATCCATTACTTATGGGATATTAACTCCTCCCCAACAGGAAGTGCAAGAGGATTCACCCAGCAGAGCTGCTATATAGCTCCTCCCCTAACTGCCATTACCAGTCATTCGACCGAAAACATGCAGAGATAGGAAAAACATAGGGTGCAGTGGTGACTGTAGTTTAATGGAAAAATTACCTGCCTTAAAGTGACAGGGCGGGCCGTGGACTGGATACACTACAAGAGAAATAAATTTATCAGGTAAGCATAAATTATGTTTTCTCTTGTTAAGTGTATCCAGTCCACGGATCATCCATTACTTATGGGATACCAATACCAAAGCTAAAGTACACGGATGACGGGAGGGACAAGCAGGCTCTTTATACGGAAGGAACCACTGCCTGAAGAACCTTTCTCCCAAAAACAGCCTCCGAAGAAGCAAAAGTGTCAAATTTGTAAGATTTGGAAAAAGTATGAAGAGAAGACCAAGTTGCAGCCTTGCAAATCTGTTCAACAGAAGCCTCATTCTTAAAGGCCCAAGTGGAAGCCACAGCTCTAGTAGAATGTGCTGTAATTCTTTCAGGAGGCTGCTGTCCAGCAGTCTCATAGGCTAACCGTATTATGCTACGAAGCCAAAAGGAGAGAGAGGTAGCCGAAGCTTTTTGACGTCTCCTCTGACCAGAATAAACGACAAACAGGGAAGACGTTTGTCGAAAATCCTTAGTTGCCTGTAGATAAAATTTCAGGGCACGGACTACATCTAGATTGTGTAGCAGACGTTCCTTTTTCGAAGAAGGATTAGGACACAAAGATGGAACCACAATCTCTTGATTGATATTCCTGTTAGTGACCACCTTAGGTAGGAACCCAGGTTTAGTACGCAGAACTACCTTGTCTGAATGAAAAATCAGATAAGGAGAATCACAATGTAAGGCAGATAACTCAGAGACTCTTCGAGCCGAGGAAATCGCCATTAAAAACAGAACTTTCCAAGATAATAACTTGATATCAATGGAATGAAGGGGTTCAAACCGAACCCCCTGTAAAACATTAAGAACTAAGTTCAAACTCCATGGTGGAGCAACAGTTTTAAACACAGGCTTGATCCTAGCTAAAGCCTGACAAAAAGCTTGAACGTCCGGAACTTCTGACAGACGTTTGTGTAAAAGAATGGACAGAGCTGAAATCTGTCCCTTTAAGGAACTAGCGGATAAACCCTTTTCTAAACCTTCTTGTAGAAAAGACAATATCCTCGGAATCCTAACTTTACTCCATGAGTAACTCTTGGATTCGCACCAATATAAGTATTTGCGCCATATCTTATGGTAAATCTTTCTGGTAACAGGCTTCCTAGCCTGTATTAAGGTATCAATAACTGACTCAGAAAAACCACGTTTTGATAAAATCAAGCGTTCAATTACCCTGGATCAGAAGGTCCTGTTTCAGAGGTAGCGACCAAGGTGGACAGGATGACATGTCCACTAGATCTGCATACCAAGTCCTGCGTGGCCATGCAGGCGCTATTAGAATCACTGATGCTCTCTCCTGTTTGATTCTGGCAATCAATCGAGGAAGCATCGGGAAGGGTGGAAACACATAAGCCATCCCGAAGGTCCAAGGTGCTGTCAAAGCATCTATCAGAACCGCTCCCGGATCCCTGGATCTGGACCCGTAACGAGGAAGCTTGGCATTCTGTCGAGACGCCATGAGATCTATCTCTGGTTTGCCCCAACGTTGAAGTATTTGGGCAAAGACCTCCGGATGAAGTTCCCACTCCCCCGGATGAAAAGTCTGACGACTTAAGAAATCCGCCTCCCAGTTCTCCACTCCCGGGATGTGGATTGCTGACAGGTGGCAAGAGTGAGACTCTGCCCAGCGAATTATCTTTGATACTTCCATCATCGCTAGGGAGCTTCTTGTCCCTCCCTGATGGTTGATGTAAGCTACAGTCGTGATGTTGTCCGACTGAAACCTGATGAACCCCCGAGTTGTTAACTGGGGCCAAGCCAGAAGGGCATTGAGAACTGCTCTCAATTCCAGAATGTTTATTGGTAGGAGACTCTCCTCCTGATTCCATTGTCCCTGAGCCTTCAGAGAATTCCAGACAGCGCCCCAACCTAGTAGGCTGGCGTCTGTTGTTACAATTGTCCAGTCCGGCCTGCTGAATGGCATCCCCCTGGACAGATGTGGCCGAGAAAGCCACCATAGAAGAGAATTTCTGGTCTCTTGATCCAGATTCAGAGTAGGGGACAAGTCTGAGTAATCCCCATTCCACTGACTTAGCATGCACAATTGCAGCGGTCTGAGATGTAGGCGTGCAAAGGGTACTATGTCCATTGCTGCTACCATTAAGCCGATCACCTCCATGCATTGAGCTACTGACTGGTGTTGAATGGAATGAAGGACACGGCATGCATTTTGAAGCTCTGTTAACCTGTCTTCTGTCAGGTAAATCTTCATTTCTACAGAATCTATAAGAGTCCCCAAGAAGGGAACTCTTGTGAGTGGAAAGAGAGAACTCTTCTTTTCGTTCACCTTCCATCCATGCGACCTTAGAAATGCCAGTACTAACTCTGTATGAGACTTGGCAGTTTGAAAGCTTGAAGCTTGTATCAGAATGTCGTCTAGGTACGGAGCTACCGCAATTCCTCGCGGTCTTAGTACCGCCAGAAGAGCACCCAGAACCTTTGTGAAGATTCTCGGAGCCGTAGCCAATCCGAATGGAAGAGCTACAAACTGGTAATGCCTGTCTAGAAAGGCAAACCTTAGATACCGGTAATGATCTTTGTGAATCGGTATGTGAAGGTAAGCATCCTTTAAATCCATTGTGGTCATGTACTGACCCTTTTGGATCATGGGTAAAATTGTCCGAATAGTTTCCATTTTGAACGATGGAACTCTTAGGAATTTGTTTAGGATCTTTAAATCCAAGATTGGCCTGAAAGTTCCCTCTTTTTTGGGAACCACAAACAGATTTGAGTAAAACCCTTGTCCTTGTTCCGACCGCGGAACCGGATGGATCACTCCCATTAATAAAAGATCTTGTACGCAGCGTAGAAACGCCTCTTTCTTTATTTGGTTTGTTGACAACCTTGACAGATGAAATCTCCCTCTTGGGGGAGAGAATTTGAAGTCTAGAAGGTATCCCTGAGATATGATCTCTAACGCCCAGGGATCCTGGACATCTCTTGCCCAAGCCTGGGCGAAGAGAGAAAGTCTGCCCCCCACTAGATCCGTTCCCGGATCGGGGGCCCTCGATTCATGCTGTCTTAGGGGCAGCAGCAGGTTTCCTGGCCTGCTTGCCCTTGTTCCAGGACTGGTTAGGTCTCCAGCCTTGTCTGTAGCGAGCAACAGCTCCTTCCTGTTTTGGTGCAGAGGAAGTTGATGCTGCTCCTGCTTTGAAATTACGAAAGGAACGAAAATTAGACTGTCTAGCCTTAGGTTTGGCTCTGTCTTGAGGCAGGGCATGGCCTTTACCTCCTGTAATGTCAGCGATAATTTCTTTCAACCTGGGCCCGAATAAGGTCTGCCCTTTGAAAGGTATATTAAGCAATTTAGATTTAGAAGTAACGTCAGCTGACCAGGATTTTAGCCACAGTGCTCTGCGTGCCTGAATGGCGAATCCGGAATTCTTAGCCGTAAGTTTAGTTAAATGTACTACGGCATCTGAAATAAATGAGTTAGCTAACTTAAGGGCTTTAAGCTTGTGTGTAATCTCATCTAATGGAGCTGATTCAAGTGTCTCTTCCAGAGACTCAAACCAAAATGCTGCTGCAGCCATGACAGGCGCAATGCATGCAAGAGGTTGCAATATAAAACCTTGTTGAACAAACATTTTCTTAAGGTAACCCTCTAACTTTTTATCCATTGGATCTGAAAAGGCACAGCTATCCTCCACCGGGATAGTGGTACGCTTAGCTAAAGTAGAAACTGCTCCCTCCACCTTAGGGACCGTTTGCCATAAGTCCCGTGTGGTGGCGTCTATTGGAAACATCTTTCTAAATATCGGAGGGGGTGAGAACGGCACACCGGGTCTATCCCACTCCTTAGTAACAATTTCAGTAAGTCTCTTAGGTATAGGAAAAACGTCAGTACTCGCCGGTACCGCAAAATATTTATCCAACCTACACATTTTCTCTGGTATTGCAACTGTGTTACAATCATTCAGAGCCGCTAACACCTCCCCTAGTAATACACGGAGGTTTTCCAGCTTAAATTTAAAATTTGAAATATCTGAATCCAGTTTGATTGGATAAGAACCGTCACCCGCAGAATGAAGCTCTCCGTCCTCATGTTCTGCAAATTGTGACGCAGTGTCTGACATGGCCCTAATATTATCAGCGCACTCTGTTCTCACCCCAGAGTGATCACGCTTACCTCTTAGTTCTGGTAATTTAGCCAAAACTTCAGTCATAACAGTAGCCATATCCTGTAATGTGATTTGTAATGGCCGCCCAGATGTACTCGGCGCTACAATATCACGCACCTCCCGAGCGGGAGATGCAGGTACTGACACGTGAGGCGAGTTAGTCAGCATAACTCTCCCCTCGTTGTTTGGTGAAATATGTTCAATTTGTACAGATTGACTTTTATTTAAAGTAGCATCAATACAGTTAGTACATAAATTTCTACTGGGCTCCACTTTGGCTTTAGCACATATAGCACAGATATCTTCCTCTGAATCAGACATGTTTAACACACTAGCAAATAAACTAGCAACTTGGAAATACTTTTCAAGTAATTTACTATAATATGAAAACGTACTGTGCCTATAAGAAGCACAGAAAAAGTTATGACAGTTGAAAATTAATAAACTGAAAAGTTATAGCATCAAATCTTTGTAAAAAACACAATTTTAGCAAAGGATTGCTCCCATTAGAAAAGGATAACTAACCCTGATAGCAGAAAAAAAAAATAAAAAAAAAATACAGAAATAAACGTTTTTTTATCACAGTCAACTACAATCTCACAGCTCTGCTGTGAGTGATTACCTCCCTCAAAACAAGTTTTGAAGACCCCTGAGTTCTGTAGAGATGAACCGGATCATGCAGGGAAGACAAACTTCTGACTGAATTTTTTGATGCGTAGCAAAAGCGCCAAAAAAGGCCCCTCCCCCTCACACATAACAGTGAGAGAGATCAGTAAACTGTCATAAATTAAATAAAACGACTGCCAAGTGGAAAAAAATAGTGCCCAAAACATTTTTTCACCCAGTACCTCAGAAAATTAAATGATTTTACATGCCAGCAAAAAACGTTTAACATTAATAAATTGAGTGTTATTAAAAAGCCTGTTGCTAGTCCCTGCAAATTAGGCTAAAGTTTTATGCATACAGTATAATTCCAGTGAAGTGCCATTCCCCAGAATACTGAAGTGTAAAATATACATACATGACAGCCTGATACCAGTTGCTGCTACTGCATTTAAGGCTGAGTTTACATTATATCGGTATGGCAGAATTTTCTCATCAATTCCATTGTCAGAAAATAATAAGCTGCTACATACCTCTTTGCAGATTAATCTGCCCGCTGTCCCCTGATCTGAAGTTTACCTCTCCTCAGATGGCCGAGAAACAGCAATATGATCTTAACTACTCCGGCTAAAATCATAGAAAAACTCAGGTAGATTCTTCTTCAAATTCTACCAGAGAAGGAATAACACACTCCGGTGCTATTATAAAATAACAAACTTTTGATTGAAGGTATGAAACTAAGTATAATCACCACAGTCCTCTCACACATCCTATCTATTCGTTGGGTGCAAGAGAATGACTGGTAATGGCAGTTAGGGGAGGAGCTATATAGCAGCTCTGCTGGGTGAATCCTCTTGCACTTCCTGTTGGGGAGGAGTTAATATCCCATAAGTAATGGATGATCCGTGGACTGGATACACTTAACAAGAGAAATATTACATAGAATTTTTGCACTCTACAATAAACCCAGAATAGCCCTTAATGGAATCCTATCACGCCCACTCCAGATAACGAACGGCACCAGACAGGGCTGCCCGCTATCCCCCCTGCTTTTCACATGTCTTATTGAGGCTCTGGTGACTAAAATTAGATTAAATAAAAACAAAAAAGGCATAAGCATAGAGGGAGAAGAATATAAGATGTCACTATTCGCAGATGACATCCTTTTCTCTCTTACAGATCCGGCCACAACAATCCCCCCCCCCCCCCCTTCTGAGAGAACTAGAGATATTTAACAAATTGCCTAACTTTAAAAACAAGTCTGAAATGCTGGGAGTGGCCATTTATCAAGTAAAGAGTCCATGAGATACTTAGGAATTCAACTTGCGGATAACCATGAAACACTAGTCAAACTAAACTACATCCCAATTAGGAACGCTCTAATGAGAGAACTCTCATCTTGGACTATGAAAAACTCTCCTGGCTAGGTAGGATTAATATTATTAAAATGAATGCCTTCCCACGACTGTTGTATATCATGCAAACCCTTCTTATTCCCTTTCCTCATAACTATATTTTGCAGATGCAGCAGTTGTTTGGTTCATTCATCTGGAATAGGCGCCCTCCTAGGATAAATAAACCCACTATGTCACGTTTCACTACTCAAGGAGGGCTAGGTGTCCCAGACATTAATTTTTACCGAAGGTCCATATTCCTTCAAAGAATCCTTGACTGGAGAATACACATAAGAGATGAATGTTATTAGAAGAGAATCTAAATTTAAACTTTAACCGTCCCTCTATCTGTTAGCACCCAAAATTGCAAACCCTTTATAAACAGATTAGTAACCCAATTACCCAGGAAACAATAAAAATGTGGACTAATACCACTAAAATAAACCCATACCTTTCTTCCTGCCCAGGTCCATTGACATCAATCCTTCACAATAGTGAGTTCTCCCTATTGTCATTGCATAGAAATCCAGAGATTTGTTATGCTAATGGAGAGGTCTCCATTATGCACCTTACTAACACCGAACAGATGTGCACCAAAGAACAGATGGTTGACAGGGGCTACACCTGGTTCTCTTACAGGAGAGTACACTAACTGGTTCTCTTACAGGAGAGTCCACCACTATGTCACAATCCACCAACATTACATAAACATGTCTCGTATGCTATCCAACATTGAAAAATTGTTTACCTCCACTCCCACTATTAGGCATAGTCTTTCACACATCCACAATATTGTCACTCAACCACCATCAGGCAACTTGCCATGCTCCATTGAGGCGTGGGAGTGTGAGCTGAGGGTGATTATCACACCCCAAACAGCTGCTAACATCTTTCACAACACAAAATCTGCCTCTTCATCGGCCTCCATCAAAGAGAGGAGGAGGCTTCATCAATTGTTTCCAAAATCTTACAATTGTTGTTGGCGTTGCGGACACGTAGGTAGTAACATGGGTCATATGTGATGGTGGTGCTCTCAAATAAATACCATGTGGCGAAATATAATTTAAGAAATAGAAAACATTTTTCAAACTCTCCTTCCGCTATATCCCCTAGTGTGGTTGTTAAATAAGTCTATTAAACTACCCCAGGCCCATTTCAAACCGTTATTAAAAATTATGATAAACAGTGCAAAAGTTTTAGTGGCACAAAACTGGAGATCTACTGAAATTCCTTCCCTAAAATTATGGCGTAATAAAGTTACAAATTTGATCGAACTAGAAGAATATGGGTCATATCTGTCGGGCAAAAGAGAACAATTTATTGAGCTGCAAGATACATGGGAACAATATCTCAAAAATGTAGCGAGCTAGGTAGCACCTTGACTAATGTTTAGTTTTGTCTATAATTTATTCTGGTTTAGTTCACATAAAGGTACATCTACTGTATAATTCTAAAGGAATCACATTAGTAGCAACATTAAAAGCATTGGGACACAAATGTTATCCTTTGACTTAAATTTGTAAAAAGAATAAATAGGAATCCAGGATACATGTTGATGTGTATGATCACCAATAATCACAGACTTGTTTTTTATGTAAACAACTAAATGATTGCAACTTGACATTTTTGTGTTATTGTGCTTCCTTTTACCTATTGGATTCTTAATAGAAAAAAATTGAAAATATATAAAAAATAACTTTATATGAGATATTGTTTGTTGAGGTATAAATAAATCAATTTCTTGGACATTAACAGTTGAAAAATCAAAGATTACCTTTAGAGAAATGTGCTTGTTCATGGACAGTAATGAAATAGTATAAATAAAGTTGTGAAAAACCTGAATAACAGCAACATCGATGACTGTTAACAACAGTTTGATGCTCATTGCACGCTACTTGACGCGTGTGTTTTTTTACATCTTTTTTTTAAAAATAAGGAGAACGTATTCAGATTTGCGTCAGCGATGTCTGGCGAGCGTATTGATGCCGGCGAATGCACTGAGATTGATGCTTTGATAAATAGACCCCTATGTATTTATATTGCAAAACCATCAGGTTTTTTTTTTTTTTTTAATTTTACTTGATTTAACCAAGGCAGCCATCTTTGTGTCATGGCACACAACACATTTTGGTTATACAGATGTTTACGAAACCTCAAAATCTCAGCTCAGGGGAGTCCTAGCTCTTTGAAACAAAAACCGATCTGTAGATAGCATTACAAAGGACATGTACATATATTAACATGCTGCACATTCTTGATCCTTAGATTTAGAGCTTAAGTCTGAATGTAATGATGACAATCACTAAAAGTTCCACTTTTAGGGGCTTGCCGGAAACAGGAGTTAAGAAGAAGCGGTCTTAAGACCGCTGCAACTTAACTCATCTGCCACCTCTGAGGTGACGGCCAATCATATACGATCAGGTTGATTGACAACCCCTGCTAGCGGCCGAATATGCTGGGGGCAGCATTGCTCAAGCAGTTCACTAGAACTGCTTGTGCAATGTTAAATCCTGATAGCGTATGCTGTCAGCATTTAGCGATGCAGCGCAGACATGAATCACTATAGCAAATCATGTCCGCCCGGGATATGATAAATCTACCCCTTAGGGTTAATTTATAACGGAAAGGGCAGAACATTTTAGGTTTGAGGCTTCTCTTATTTTTATTTTTTTCAATTTGTTAACTTTTCCCTTCACTTTTAGGTTAATTATATTTGGTGGCGGACCAGAGAGAAATTGGTGGTTTTACAAAATCAACACATAGGGGTAATAACAAAAAAAAATAGGAAAATGTAAAATAATCAAGCAACCTATGTTGGACCACTTGAGATGGATTGACCCAGTAGATAATACAAATATCTCTCTCTATCTAAAATCCTAGAATGTTTTCTAAGAGAAAGGGAACGTAAATTTAAATTTAAAATTAAGCTTTCATGATATCGACAGAGCTTGCCATTTTAAATAGCTTTGTTCTTTCCTTGCCCTTTCTTGAAGAGTAAGTCAGGATCAGCATTTCACTTCTGGGACCTAGCTGAACCCATCTGCTGAGCCAATGACAAGAGATATATACAGTAGGTGCAGCCACATATTGGCAGATTACTTAGAGTAGGTCATTGCTGCTCTTGAGCCTACCTTCGTATGCTTTTCAACAAAGGAAACTGAGAGAACAAATACATTTTTAATTTTTAATTTATTATCTGTTCATAAAAATAAAAAATAAATATTTGTTTGATATGTAGTATGTTGCTATGCAGTGATAAGCATTAAAAGTTCATATAAAATGACATATCCATTATTAATCTATTATACTGCATATTTTATTAAAAATACTATCCAACCGAATATATTATCTTGAACTTTTCGCCCCCAGAAATTAGCTTTAATTATCTGTTCATGATGTGCCCACAAACTTTTTTTGTAGCACCTTTTGTTCTTTAATAATTTACAATTTTAAGAAAAAAAATACCTGTGTAACCAAAACGTACTCAGTATACAGTTTTTTTTTTCTTCCTTTCAGGATATAAGGTTGCTATGACAACACTTGTATAAAAGCATTATCGCAGTGACTTTTATGTTAGTAGGGATTTTGTTGCTATACTTTTTAAACACAAGGGGTCATTGAGTATTCTGCAGCTTTTATAGAAATGTTCTTGTCTATTCAGGATTTTTTTTTTTTTTTTTTACAAATTAATATTGCCACTATTTACTGCTGGTATTGAATAAGGTGTCTGATGACTTCTAGAACAAATCAACAATGTTATTCACTTGTAATGTCAAAAATGCTATGTAATGACAAAGGGCTCGCTTCCACTGAGCCGTAATTAGGTTTGCGTGCGCTCGCAAACCGATAAATATGCAGCTGGAAGCAATTTTGTTTATTGACTCCTTCCAATGGCATGTTATACCCAAATTTCGGCAACCAGACTCCGGTTGCCAAAAACATTTTTGAGTCCCGTAGAAAGTATTAGAAGCCTTAATCTATAAATTATACCCGGTTTCCAATGAAAGCGCAAACCGTTAATATACTGTCAGAGGATGTTGATACATTGCTAAAAATTACCCCCAGCTCAACTAGGTGTAAAAGAGGGAAAATTAGCTTTTTGACGCCTGGTTCCAATTTAAATTGTAAAGCTTGCAAACAATGCAAGTGTCTCAATGAAGAAATACATTGATATATGTAATATATATTGCTGTCCCATGTATAGGAATAGTTGCACTTATTTTTTTTATTGAAATATCTATATGTATATACATATAAAAATATATGCAAGGGGGGCGGAGCCTAGCGGTGCTCTAAGATGGACGCACTGGTGTAGAGCTCCGTGTTCAGAGCAAGCCTTGGGGCATACAATCTCTCCCTCAGATGCTTCATATACCCTAGGAAGGGGAGCAGAAACGACCCTAACCATCAAGGGGTTGTTTTTCATTTCAAAAGAACCGATCACCGGACCGGACACACTCCATTATGTGACACGGTGCAACGGAGAGGACACCCTGTAATACAGAGGCGCTGGGCCTAAATGGAACAACGTGTAACGCTGTGCCACTGAGGGTGTTACATGGAGGACAAGTAATTTCTCTAAATGTGAGGACAAGCTTATGGCATCGGAGCCGCTATACAGATCAACAGCAGTGAGTACAATTGCGGGACTATAAAACATGTACTGATATAACGTGGGGGGATCAGGCCCACAAAGAGACTTCCAATCCCAAACAGTGTACAGTAACCCCTAAGTTACATGAGCTCTGTTACCTTGTGCATAACACAGCGGCAACCCTACAAAAATTAGCCACTTATATCAGTCTCTCCCACATGTTATTTCTTCCATAACACTAATGGAACACCCTCATGGCCATCCAACTAGCTGGATTGAAAAGATAATAAGCCGACTTTGAAGCAAACTTTTGCTGAACACAGCAACAGGGCATGAAAATATGATATTCTACTAATAACCTAAACACGTTACACTTTATTTTCCTGATGAGCCTTTTTTACACCTCATTTATGTGTCTGCTTTCCTCCACGTGGCTATTATTTAATCACAAAATGAACATTGCTAAGGAGACACTGACACCTAGTGGATATCACTGACACAACACTCTGGATAAGATGCACAATATACTTGAAGTCTGAGAGCCCACACCCTTTGAATGCTTCTCTGGGGATCCTGGCTATATCTTTTGTGGTGTTTTGACTGCAGACCTTTACGACATAACCTGAAATATATTCAACGCTTGCCAACATGTCCTCTAAAAAACTCACCAAAACGGATAAAATAAATAAACCACCCTCCATGAATCAATATTTTAAAGTAAAAGGAGATAAACTCACAGACTCTCCAACCCAAGGAGATACAGAGGAGGAAGATAATACCACACAGCTACAATCTTCATCAACCAACTCACAACCTCTTACTAGAGGGGACTTTAATCTCCTAGTTTCCAAACAAGATATGTCCAAAAGCTTTAATAAATTGTGGGACAAAATAGATACTATGCACAAATCAGTCTCGGCGAGCCTAGCTGATATTAAACAGGATATAACAGATCTAGGTTCTAGGGTGGAAGTGCTTGAGGAATCCAAAGACACGTTAATGGAAGATGTTGAAACTGTGGTTCACCAAGTATCACAACAAAATCAAACTATCACTGAACTATTAGATAAACTAGAGGATGTAGAAAATAGAAGCAGAAGATGCAATATTAGAATCAAGGGGATCCCAGAAGAAATTAATGCAGAGGATCTTCCAACCTACTTGCAGCAGTTATTCACCACACTAGCAAAGGTGCCACTGGATACTATAGTTGAATTAGAGAGGGCCCATAGGGCACTGAAACCTAAACCTAAGCCGGGCACCCCACCAAGGGACGTGATAGTAGCTTTTTTGCGATTCCCAGAGAAAGAAAAAGTCTTCAGGGCAGCCATGCAGCAAACGCCACTCAAATTCCGGGGTAACATTCTGCAGCTATATCAAGACTTAAGTGTGAGAACACTGCAAAGAAGGAATGCACTACGTCCTCTTACTTCAATGCTACGCAAACAACAAATTAGATATCGATGGAGACATCCTTTTGCTCTTATCATAAATAGAGACAATGTGACATACACAGTGAAGGAACCACAAGACATCCCAGATATCTGTACAGCAATGGGTCTGGAGACCCCAGAACAACCAACACTGTCCACTGGAGGAGAAGAAGGTGCTACTCTACCTCATCAAGGAAAATCACAGAGACCTAGGTGGAATAAAGCCTCAAAAAAATCCATCAAGAATAGATGAGTTCCATTGGCCCATGGAGTGTTGCTGATCCCTTGACTACCCATGTGGAGACAGGGGAGGATATGGAGAGTTTCAGGCTTGAGTGCCTTCCGCTATATGGATCCCTTGGTTGAGATCTGTGACTGACTTAGTGGTGGATCTCATAAAACCACCTTACTCCACCTGTGGAACTTTTGAAAATAGGGATTAAGGGACATATATACGAAAAGAACCTAGTTAAATGTATATGTTATTTAGAAGAATGCCTTATAGCGCAACCATGTAGATTGGGGGTTAGTTGCAAAGTTGATGTTGAGACACAGCCTTACAGGGGATAGTTGTGGGTTAGCTCCTCTCTACATTAGAAAGTTATGATGTGATAGTTAACTGTCTCACAATTATAAGTTTATGACCCCTTCACTCTTCAATAGTTTGATATATGATGGGATCAATAAGTTGTTAAACAAATTTATAGAAGATTTAGATATTTTGACTGCTCTCAATAGGGTCTAGATTAAAATAGATGGGAGAGATATGTATCTCTGAATTCTCCCAAATTTACTTATATTTTCTTAGTATAACCCATGTTTATTCTAATGTATTTGTTTCTTGTTACTTTTTTTTTATATATACTAACTACTATCTTTCTCTTCCTATAGATGCCATTAATACTAATCGAATTTCTTTCATAGGGAATGTTTGTTGGCTTCCTCCCATTGGGTATTCTCCCCCTGACGGCCGATGGACTCCTACTCTAATCACTCAAGGTACACCATCCTCTGACATGTTACATACTCAGTTACCTTACATAAATAAAAACAACATGACGATAGCAATACCAGGGGCTATTGACAAGTTCAACCCCCTATGCAACACTTATAGAGAATACAACTATGACATCACCTAATATTATATTGATATCTCACAATGTCAGAGGTTTAAACACCGACATTAAACGTAGGAAAGCAATGGCTCAGTATCATCAATTAGGTGCAAATGTTATATATCTCCAGGAGACACACTTCGAGAAAAATCACATCCCAAAGTATTGGTCACGCCAGTTTCCTACACACTTCCACTCAACAACCACTAGTAAGAAAAGAGGAGTATCCATTTTATTCCACGCCTCGTTAAACCTGGTAGTGGTTGACAAATTAATAGATCGAGAAGGTAGATACCTAATAATTAGGGGACAAATTCAGGGCGTAGAGATTGTTTTTTTGTAATGTCTACGCCCCAAATGAAAAGCAGGAACAGTTCTTTTCTCACATCTCTGAT
This sequence comes from Bombina bombina, assembly GCF_027579735.1. Lineage (NCBI taxonomy): Eukaryota > Metazoa > Chordata > Amphibia > Anura > Bombinatoridae > Bombina > Bombina bombina. The sequence goes on from NC_069503.1 coordinate 1,122,604,881, forward strand.
CTCTTGACGACATGGAACCACACTAGGCTGGTCCTGGCGGGGGATTTTAATGTTTCATTACAGACCCAAATGACACTAGTTAATGCTGGCCTCACCCTCTCTCAGATTAAGAATAATACTAAGACTAAAAAAATATTATCTACACTAGCAGGCCATAATGTGTTAGATACATGGAAAACACTTTATGGTAACACATCCGATCACACATACTATTCTGCAGCACACAAAAAATATTTTAAATTAGATTATATTTTCCTGAGCCAAGTTATGGTCTCAAACCTGGTCTCTTCTACTATTAGTCCATGTGTTTGGTCCGACCATTCAATTATATCGGTGAGACTTAAGGGCTTCGCCACTTCCAATAGACAAAAAAGTTGGACTTATGACCCTCTCCTCCTTAAAGACCCTCTACATAAAGAAAATATTTTCCAAAGTTTATTAGAATACTGGCAAATCAATGTGGACTCAACTAGTAACCCAACTATACCATGGGCGGCTCATAAACCCTACATGAGGGGATTACTAATCAAATTAAAATCACATATTAATGCACAAAATCGAAATAACTTCAATAAATTACAGACTGAAATACAATACCTAGAAAAGAGACATAGAGAGACTGGATCACTTGACTTACTGAAAACCTTAACACAAAAACGTCAATCTTTAGATTTGATTTTACAAAAAGAATCTATTCGGGCCCAACAGAGACTCAAGACTAATTATTTTATCTTTGCCAACAAGCCAGATAAGTATCTAGCAAATAAGATTAGAGACAGGCTTAAGGATATATCGATCCCAAGTATACGCACCCCTAAGGGAGGTTTGACTTCCAAACCTGAGGAGATTGTCTCCACCTTTTCTAGCTTTTATGGGGCTCTCTATAAGGGAGACAAAGTTTCAGACACACTAGAGACCTCCACTCTCCTCCATGAATTTTTAATAGAAGCTAAGCTGCCAAAGATCACGAACGAGGACCTAGAAACACTAAATGCAAAAATTACAGTCCCAGAAGTCTTGACAGTTATCAAAGACCTAAAGAGGGGTAAGGCAGCGGGTCCGGATGGGCTCCCAGGAGAATACTACAAACTATTTAAAACAACTTTGGCCCCACACTTAGCGAAGTTCTGTAATGATATACTACAAGGAAGCGATGTACCCACAGAGCTTCTCCATGCAAAAATAGTAGTGATCCCTAAGCCGGGGAAAGATAAGACTCTCTGTAAAAATTATCGCCCAATCTCACTAATAAACCAAGATATTAAGATATTCACCAAGATTTTAGCCTCTAGATTGAAACACATTCTACCTGGGTTAGTCCATCCGGACCAGGTGGGTTTTGTAAAGAACAGGGAGGCACCTGATAACATCAGAAGGATGGTCTCTCTATTGGACCATGTGAATAATGTGGGAACGCCTTCTCTGCTTCTATCATTGGATGCAGAGAAGGCGTTTGATAGAGTAGATTGGGGATACATGTGGGCGGTGTTACGGGAAATGGGGTTCAGAGACCAGTTTATGACAGCTCTCCAGAAGATTTATTCCACTCCAACAGCGTGGGTGAGGGCAATGGGACATCAATCTAGAAATTTTCCCATAAGGAATGGTACTAGGCAGGGGTGCCCTCTCTCACCATTGTTATTTGCCCTATGTATAGAGCCGCTAGCTAAACGAATTAGACAGTCCCCAGATGTGACGGGTGTATGTGTTGGAGGAGAGGAGTACAAAATAACATTATTTGCGGATGATGTGTTGCTCTCCCTGACGAAGCCTATGATATCCCTACCAAATTTATACTTGATCCTTTCACAGTTCTCCACCATATCCGGTTATAAAATCAATAACGACAAATGTGAGGCTATGGCCATTAATCTACCAAACCACACGCAGAAACTTTTAGAACTGAACTATGATTTTAAATGGGTTAAAAAATATATTACGTATCTGGGAGTCAAGATAACAAAACGTTCCTCAGAATTATACAAGACTAATTATATCCCACTGTATAAAAGCATCAAACAAGATCTTCTGAAGTGGAGTCGATACCGTTTTTCGTGGTATGGACGTATCTCGGCAGTTAAAATGATGGTCTTACCCAGAATCCTTTATCTCTTCCGAGCTCTACCGATAAAAATAAGCCCTAGGGATCTAGAGGAACTACAAACTGGGATCCATAGATTTTTGAGAGACAACAAAAAAGCTAGGGTAGCTAGGAATATACTCACTAGACATAGACAGTTGGGGGGTTTGGGAATACCCAATTTAAAAAACTACTATCAAGCAGCTAGACTGGCTCAGACACTGTTATTGATGGGGACGGAGGAGGAGGTCCGATGGGTCCAACTGGAGACGAATATTATTGGTTTTACTTCCCCAGAGACAATGATTTGGAGACTACCCCCTAAACAAAATAAAACATGCCCAATCACATCTCACACAATTACACAATGGCACAAATTAACGAGAGGTCTTTCTCTTCTATCTCCCAACTCCATATATACACCATTGAAATGTATTATGTCAACCTTACCAGTCTCCATGTTAACTAAATGGGAAAATAAAGGCCTGTATAGGATAGCTGATGTACTAGAGAATAAAAAAATGAAGTCTTACAATACATTGAGGGAAATGATTTCTCCCCACACATTATATTGGTATCAGTATCTACAACTCACATCTACTATTCGTTCATTCACGACAAACCTAGAAGAGAAAACCCCAACTGAATTGGAGCTCCTTTGTAAAATGAGACAAAGACCAAAAAAAGCAATTTCACGGTTATACTTGATCATACAGAAAGCACAGACATCAACTGTTTCACTAAGACACAAATGGAGACACGATTTAGATACACATATAGAGGAGGGGGAGTGGAACCTACTAATGCGAAACTCCTGTAGAGGCTTATTAAGTGCTGACATGATAGAAAATTGCTATAAAACAATATCAAGATGGTACCTGACGCCAACAATTACTTCACATACGACAATTGAGCGTTCCAGCCTCTGCTATAGAGGCTGTGGAATGGTTGGGACTTATAAACATATGTGGTGGGACTGCCCCTTAATAAGAGAGACCTGGGAGAATTTCTCTGACCTCCTCAGCAAGGTTCTAGGTGAAACAATAACTTTGACACTATCACAAGCTTTATTACATGAACCATGTAAAAGACTTAATAAATATATAAACCAGTTTATTAGAATCACATGCACGGCCACCAGGATATGCATTGCACGACACTGGAAACTAGGTCCACCCACACATGAGGAGATTATAGCAAAAATTACATACTTTTATAACATGTATGAACAAGCAGCATATATACAAGACACCCAACAGACATTCCAACGTACATGGTTCCACTGGATAATGTATAATGCACAGAATTGAGATACATAACGAACAGGTTGTATATTGTGTAGGACAAGTATATAAAGACAGTTTTAGATACACAACCAACTAAATAAGTCACGTCGGCTCGATGGGGGACCCCAATGTGAGGGAGATACTCAGGTAGGCATCTGTTACAGTTCCTCTTCCTCTCTTTACTTTCTTTCTTTCTCTTTTCTTCTCTTCTTTCATTCTTCACTTTCGTATGGTTACCTCTTCCTTTTTTTTTTTTTTTTTTTCTTCTTTCAAATGACAAGTGAGAACCTGTATTTGATGGTCATACTAATATTTGCCCATTGTGCCTAAATCTAACATTCTGTTATCTTAAAATTACATGCTAACCAGTGCTATAATAAGAGATTTAGCAAGTTTGTTGTCATTGTTTTTTGAGATATTATGATGAATAGACTCATTTACAAACTGATGCCATAAAACTAGATGACTATAATAAGTTTTGGGTTCTTTTCTTTTCTTTATTTTTTCCTTCTTGTCATTGTTTCTACTATGTAAAACTTAATAAAAATTATTTCAACTTAAAAATATATGCAAGCTGTAGCTACATATTTTAAACTAGCATAAATAAAAAGAGAGAAGTACTCAACCTGGGAATAGACAATAGCATTATATCTTGTTCTATGGCTAGTTACCAACCTAGAAGCAGCCTCTTTTTGCTCAACATGTGCCTTTTACAGAGAAGAACTTTCCTGTATCATATCAGTCTGATCCTGACTTAAAGGGACAGTAAAGTCAAAACTAAACTTTAATGATTCAGATAGGGCATGCAATTTTAAACAACTTTACAATTTACTTTGTTCCCTTGGTGGTATTTTTGAAAAGCTAAACCTAGCTAGGCTCAAACTGATTTCTAAACAGTTGAAAACCGCCTCCTAGCTCAGAGCATTTTGAAAGTTTTTTACAGTTAGACTGTGCTAGTTCACATGGGTCATATAGATAACATTGTGCTCACTCCCGTGAAGTTATTTAGGAGCCTTCACTGATTGACTACACTGCATGTCTGTCAAAGGCACTTAGAGAAGGAGGCTGTCTGCAAAGGCTTAGATACAAGGTATTCACAGAGGTAAAAAGTATATTAATTTAACTGTGTTGGTTATGCAAAACGGGGAATGGGTAATAATTAATAAAGGGATTATCTATCTTTTTAAATAGGAAAAATTTTGGTGTAGACTGTCCCTTTAACAGTACAGTCCAGCCCCGAAATACCAGGCAGTCCCTCTCTGAACAAGAGAAATGGCAAAACCCCAGAAGTACATTTGGTAATTCTTTTATTAGAAAAATAATCATATATGCATATATACAAAATACAATCATAATAACAAATGCAAACAAAATATCTATTGTTACAAAACTGAAATATTGACCCTAATTTTTGTTCTCAGAAAAAAATAAAAATGCAAACATTAAACTTAAATAATCACACAAAATAAAATTAAACATATTTCAAATACAGACAAAAACAAACTGGACAAGAAAAAAAAAAAAAAAAAACTAAATAACCCAATCCTTCCACTTCTTTGTCTTCCAGATGCCTTAAGAATCTAATTCCCCATATCGCCTCCTATCAAAAGAAAAATACAAAAACAACTTCCCACGGATCATACCCACACAATTACCTACAGTAACTAACTCCTTCTTAAAAATCAAAATATTACGCACATACCACAACACCTCCTTCACACAACATGCCAACAATCATATCAATCTTGCTTTCTCCTTTTCCACACCACTTCCACACAAACCATACATCATCATATTAAAAGTAAAAAACTGCACTCCAGTCAAACCCTTAATCATCCTTTTCAAACTTCTCCAAACATCCCTAGCATACTCACAATTCCAAAACAAATGAATAACACTCTCGCTTTGACAACAACCATCTCTAGGACACACTTCTGAAGCCACTAAATGACGCATTCTGTGAAAATCAATTGTTGGCAAACACTTATGCACACTCATCCAACTAATATCTTTCTGCCTATTCATCAAATACTTATTACACACATTTTTCCATACCAACACACATTCATTTTCATTCAAACCCCCAATCAACTCAAGACCTTCCTTCTTCTCCAACATTTTCAACACCATTCTGTTTGCACACCACATCTCCCTACTATCATTCTCCAAACCATATTTTTTAATCCAACATTCCACCCTTACATAAAACCACGGAACAGCAAAACATACCGGTTTCTTTCTATCAATCTCAAATAAACCATATTGTCTTAAAACATTTCCACAAGCATACTTTACCATACAACCAGCCATGCTATACTTACCACTCAGAACCACACACCTACTAACATATTTCATAGCCAAAAATCTCTCCACATTTGGAAAACCCTTACTACCAACATTCTTACTCTCAACAACAACATCTCTTTTCAAACGCTCCATACCAGAACTCCAGAAAAAAGAAAACAACACTCTCAAAATTCTCCAAAAAATCCTCTCAGGTGGCGGAAAAACTAACGCCAAATATAACATAATAGAGATCAAAACCGATTTAATAACTAACATTTATCCTTCCAAAATAAAGTCCTTAAAGACCAAAACTGAAGTTTTCTACTCACTTTATCAAAAACATTCTCCCAACTTTCCAAGCCTTTCAAATCCACATCAAATTTCACACCCAACACCTCAATTGCACCTTCAGTCACAGGCCATCCACAGGAATCAATCTCCCTATCATTACCAAAAACTTTAACTTTACACTTATTCCAATTAACTCTGAAACCACTTGCCATACAAAAACATTCAACTAAAGTTTTCACCCTCCTCAAACCAGCCTGAGTCTCACATACCACACTCACATCATCCATATACCCAATCACTTTTAAACACCTTCCATTACTACCAGGAACACTCACACCTCTAACTAATTTATCCTTCCTCAAACTAGTTAATAATGGTTCAATGACACATACAAATAACACAGGAGACAAAGGACATCCTTGATGCACTCCAGATTTAACACAAAATTCCTCAGTCAAAAAACCATTAACCTGGACTTGACTCACAATATCACTATACAATAATCCAATAATCTTACCAGAAAAACCCAAATGTTCTAAAACATGAAACATAAAATCATGCACTACCCTATCATACGCTTTTTCAAAATCCACAATAGCAACAGCAACAGACCTCATCCTCTCCCTCACATACCACAGTACATTGCGTAGTAACAACAAACTTTCAGAAATCTGACGCCCAGGAACAGCACACACTTGCTCTTCACCCACAACCTTACCAATCACTCCATGCATTCTATTTGCCAACACCTTTGCAATAACCTTATAGTCAACATTCAACAACGTAATCGGCCTCCAATTCCTCAAATCTCTCTTATCACCCTTTTTAAATAACAAAACAATCAAACCTTTCCTCATTGAAACAGGCAAAACATTCATTCTAAAAACAAACTTACAAACATCCAACATATCCATCCCAATCAAATTCCAAAAACAAGTATAAAATTCAACAGGCAAACCATCACAACCAGGTACCTTCCCATTCTTTAAACTCCTAACAACCTCTGCAATCTCATCCAAACTTAGATCCCTTTCTAACAAATCATTATCATATTTTTCCAACTTAACCTTAATGTCTTCCAACAACTAATTTTCCAATAAAACATCTCTTGTTTTTTCTTTATACAGCTCACTGTAAAACTCATGAACTTCACACAAAACACCATCCGTACCATTAACTTCACACTCAACCTTATCAAAAACACTAACAAAACCAGTCTTTCCTTCAAAAGCTTTCTTAAAAAAATATTTACTACAAGATTCATCCTTTTCCATTTTCTTGCCATAAAAACAATTTCTTTCCTTTTTCATGCATACACTTTTTAATTATCTTTCTTGCTTCAGCAATTTCCTCATGCACATTAATACCACAATTTCTCAATTCATACAAATACAACAACCTCAGATACCATTTATCATGCAACTCCCTTTCCATTCTAGCTTTCTCACAGCCTGTCTTAATAAAAAACCTCTTTATTTCCACCTTCAACCATTCCCACCACATAAGCACATTACTAAAATCACATTTTCTTTCACGCCACCTTTCATACATCCAAACAAACTGACGCTTAAACTTCTCATCTTCTAACAAATCCACATTCAGTTTCCAAACACCCTTACCATACTTGATCTTCAAAACACAATTCACCTTACACATCAAAAGGGCATGATCCGTAAAGGGCATCCGCTTTAAAGAAAAACCATCAACACATAAAAATTTTGATAAAAAACAAAAATCAATTCGAGATTTTATCCCACCATTATCACTAAAGAAATTAAAACCCTCCCCTGAAAAAAAAAACGACCAGAAGGCATCCTTCAAACCGAAAGATTTAAGCAAATCAAGTAAAAACTTACCTGAGCTATCCACCCTCTCTGTCCCCATTCTTAATAATACAATTAAAATCCCCAACCAAAAAAGTTGGCTCTTGACCTGGCAGAAAAAACTTTAAAGTTTCAAAATTAAGCAAACATTCTACCCTATTTGGAGAAGCATATACATTAAACAAACGAAAAACAGTCCCACAAAAACTAAAACTAAACAAAAGTACCCGACCTGGGACAATATGAACTACATTAAGGATAGAAAAACTAAACCCCTTAAACAAAACTCCCACCCCCCCCCCCCATTCCTATCAGAAAAACAAGACCATACTTTAGGACCATATTCCCAGTCAGCACATTTAGGATGTTCAGAGAGACCACATTTCTGCAAACAAAAAATATTAGCAGAACATACAGATAATAATATAAAAATTGCAGCTCTCCTTGCTATAGTTGTCATACACCTGACATTAAGGGAAGAAATAGTCTGAAACATCACAAAAATAAATTAAAGAAAAACAAAAAAAGAAATAACATCAGGACTTCTTCTTTCCTTTCTTTTTCTTAGGACTCAAAGGAGATCCTTTAAATCTGTCTCTGTGATGTTCCGACCTCCTAGGCTCCCCCTTGCCAGCCCATAACCAGTAACTTCAGCAAGTTGGTTCACATCTCTTTTATCTAGATAACCAACAGAAGAGGCATCAGAAAAGTCACCTATACACTGGCTTGAGTCAGAAGGAATGTCTTTAGTAGAGACAGAAGGAAACTCTGAAATTAAAGAGTCAGAATCACTTGTAGTATTTGGATCTGCACCCTTAACTACTGGAAGATCCAAATCAGGACTCTTCCATCCATCAGAATCCGCATCTTTTTTTTTGCTTGGAGGCAGATTTTTTCCCTTCAGTGTCCATATCCTCCTCAGAACTAGAGGACACAACAGCAGACCAATCAATGTTCTCCCCTTCACCAAGAACAGCATCAGGAGCAGGATCACAAGATGACTCAGTGAAGGAAAAATGATCTGTCCCAGGAACAGCAACAGTATCATCCACAGAATTGGGCAACAGGGCTTTAAGAACATCTGAAGCAGCTATCACATTAGATGTAGCAAGATCCACCTCCTGAAGATGAGATTGGGCTTCCTCCACCTTCTCAGCCACAGGAACCACCACAGGAGCATTAGACACCTCTCCGACAGGGACCCCAACTGCAGATTTCTTACACAAAAGAGGTAATATAGAGTCCAATGCCTCATCAGAGACCTCCTCCTCATTCACAGATGTCTCAACTGCAACTGAAGATGTTTTTTTTGCAACATCAGCATAGGAAGGCTTCACTCTATCAAGCCCCTGCAACATCATCAAAGGACACATCCTGCACAGATAACTTGAAGAAACACACAGGTCACAGGTCCAGCGTTTACTACAGTGGGCAACAAGATGATCCTCCTCACCGCAATTTCGACATCTGGCACCTGGGCAATTTTCAGCAATGTGACCAAACAGGTTACAACTACGGCAAAAAAGAGGCATGTCATCATAGTATAGGAAACCTCTATTTCCACCAATGGCGAAAGTCTGTGGAGGGTGTTCCTTTCCACCAATACCTAATTCATCTGGCACAAACCGCACCCAGAACCTGCGCTTTCAATTGAAAGTCCCAAACTGATTCTTCAGCTTTCTACCTCCTTGAACATCATCAAAGTAGCGACAAAGAAACAGACGAATTTCCACATCAGTGACCCAAGGGTTGTACATATGTACTGTCACCGGGATTCTTCTCTCCCTCTGCACACAGGCAACAAATTTCATGCCAACCAACTCTGGAGCAGCAGCCATATCAATAGTCCGTTGATAGCAGGTCTGTAAATAATGCTCATCGGTGAAAGCCTCATCAAAAATCCCTCTTGAAGGGAATGACTGAACACAATGCAAACTTGCTCTTGGCATCTTCAAAACACCCTCCAAAATCACCTGCTGGACATGAGCCAAACCAATCTCCTCTCGAAAGTCCTCAGAAATCAACACCCGAAGTGTATGGGGAACATTTGGCACATTGGTAGCCATATTTGCCCTATTGCCTCTTTAGGCTGGATTTCAGAGCGCCCCCACAAAAGCAGCATGTGGCTGAAGTCCAGGGACGATGCCACAAGGCCAAGGGGACGGCCCTACTACCCAGTTGCTCTACGCCTAAGGAGTAGCCACCCCCCAAATAGCAGCAGGAGCCCAAACCCCAAAGGGAAAGGACCCCAGGCCGAAGGAGCAGGTCTCCAGGCAGCAAATCTTTCAACCAAGACTAAGCACAGAAAACTGCACTTGATCCAAGCCAAAGGCTCGAGAAGCAACCTCAGCTGATCATTTCAGCCTATTGTGGGCCTCGTCAGTGAGGTGCAGCCATATCCCTCTAGGCACACTAAGTAACAGGTCCACGTCTGGATTCCTGCATCATGCTTAGGGAGACTTCCCTAAGAGTCATAATTTGCATAAATAAAAAGAGAAAAACGCTCACCTTGGGAACAAACAATAGAATAATAGCTTGTTCTATGGCTAGTTACCACCCTAGAAGCAGCCTCTTTTTGCTCAACATGTGCCTTTCACAGAGAGGAACTTTCCTGTAGCATATCAGTCTGATCCTGACTTAACAGTACAGTCCAGCCCCAAAATACCAGGCAATCCCTCTCTGAGCAAGGAAAACGGCAAAACCCCAGACGTACGTTATGGCCAAGTGTGGGCCTCGTCAGTGAGGTGCAGCCATATCCCTCTAGGCACACTGAGCAACAGGTCCACGTCTGGATTCCTGCATCACGCTTAGGGAGACTTCCCTAAGAGTCATAATTTGCATAAATAAAAAGAGACAAGTGCTCACCCTGGGACAAACTATAGAATAATAGCTTGTTCTATGGCTAGTTACCACCCTAGAAGCAGGCTATTTCTGCTCAACATGTGCCTTTCACAGTGAGGAACTTTCCTTTAGCATATCAGTCTGATCCTGACTTAACAGTACAGTCCAGCCCCCGAAATACCAGGCAATCCCTCTCTGAACAAGGGAAACAGCAAAACCCCTGATGTACATTTTGGCCGAATGTGGGCCTCGTCAGTGAGGTGCAGCCATATCCCTCTAGGCACTAGTGATGTCTAGTTTGTGAACAAATCATTCTTTTGAACTGGTTCTTTTCAATGAACTGTATGAATCAGTTCACCAGACTTAACTGATTCGTTTGAAACATGTCACTTCCTGAGTCTACAGCAGCACTGGTAAAATGATCCTAAAGTGAGTTCTGCTTCTGCTAACTCCTCCTTTGTAATGAATCCCACAGCAGAATCAGACAGCCTCACTCTAGGATCATATTACCAGTGTTGTTGAATCCATGAACTGTTAACTAGCTCATTTGCAAAGAATATTTCAGTTAACTGATTCAAAGATCAAGTCACAGCAGTTCTGAATCTACTCCTGTCTTCACACCTAAATGCACCTTAAATTAACACTTACTGTGCTATTACATAAATAACCTTTACCCCTAAATGCACCTTAAATTAACCCTTGCATAAATAACCTCTACCCCTAAATGCACCTTAAATTAACCCTTACTGTGCCTTTACATAAATAATTCTCACCATAAATTAATTTTAAGGTCCCCTGTTAATCGTTACTGCCCCTAAGAACCACTGTTTCTCCTAACTGCCCCTAAATTAACCCTATTTGATGCCTCCAGTGACATCAATCATCAAAGATAAGGAACTGGTCCCTCAAATAATAACTTTATTTAAAATGTTGCCACTGTTTGTGTTTTTGTCACTTTTACTAAAGTTAATGAGATAAGACGTTAGATATGCAAATGTTAAATAAATACAACACAGTACATAGAACAGAGTATGCAGCATACTCTGTTGATTTACTGTGTTGTATGTATCAAGAGCCAACCCTAAGGACTCAGGAGGAGGTGGACTGTCAGATACTCAGACAGTAACTCAGGAGTCCTGATTCAGGAATCAGATCGGCACTCGGCAGTCAGCATTTGAGAATCTGCTGCTCTGCATCACGTGTCCAAGTGAACTGATTAAATGGTTCATGAATCGGTTCAGTTAATCGAACTGTCTGAAATGAACCGATTCATTTAATTGAATGGAACTTCCCATATCTATAGGCACAATGAGCAACGGATCCACATCTGGATTCCAGCATAATGCTTAGGGAGACTTCACTAAAAGTCATAATGTGCATAAATAAAAAGAGAGAAGCGCTCAACCTGGGAACAAACTTTTGTCATCAGAAAGAATTCAAAATGCAAACATACAACTTAAATAATCATACAGAATAAAATTAAACATATTTCAAATGCAGATAAAAACAAACTGGGGGGAAATAAAAGGGAAAACTTAATAATCCAATCCTTCCACTTCTTTGTCTTCTAGATGCCTTCAGAATCTAATTCCCCATATCGCCTCCTATCAAACGAAAAATACAAAAACAACTTCCCACGGATCATACCCACACAATTACCTACAGTAACTACAGCTTTCTTTAAAATCAATATATTACGCACATCCCACAACACCTCTGTAATAGTTTGTATTTGTAGCAATTTGAACAAGCATTTAATTTTGTTTTATAAATAAGAACCAACAATTTCCTCAAAAGTAGGTTTGTAACATAAAAGAAGCTTGATGAATTCGTTGTCAGTGCTTCATATAATGTATTACTATTTGCCCAATAAGTGACAGTTTATTAACTTCATAAACTGTATTACTTTCAGGGCATTTGATAATGCAAACAGTTCAAATTAAGCAGTAACGTAAAATATAGTATTCCTTAATTAGGCAGGTAAAGTTCATCAAATTAAGTAAGGATAACGATATAATAAAATAATTAAGTCTGACCTGAGAACACAGGAATTGTTACTTGTCCGTTTGTTATGAACAGCAGCGTGGTACTCAGAGGGAGAGCGGTTGCGGCTGCAGCTGATGACGTCACCGCTACTTGCTGTGCTGTGTATGAAGCTGCTTGAATCCTGTTACCTTGTAAATGCTTCAGGGTTTGATGTCGAGTTTGTTTGATTTCCTTATAGTATGAAATATCTTCCAGTGTTGAATTGAGTAGAAGAGCTGCTAGAGGTAGGAATGAAAAATAAGAGATGTTATCAGTAACTCTTCAAATAAGAATTTATGAGGCTGTTGGAGAGTGAGGAAAACTCTCAGTGTAACGCTTGTGCTGTGAATCCTTTCTCAATTAACCAGCAATGAATGCTGGGGGGAAGTGCTTGATATAGGAGGCTCTTAAAGGGACAGATCATTAGCAAGCAGTAACCCTGACAGAGCCCCCCACAAAAAGAACCACAGCGAGGTTCAAGGCCTAGGACGATCAGGGTTACGTCTATGGAAGAGGGAAATCAGACGTGGAGCAGATATGTTCGAGGCAGGCTCCCAGGAATCATCCTCATGGCCAAAACCTTTCCAATGAACCAAATAGAAAAGATTCCCAAGACGTAGTCTAGAATCCAGAATGCTATGAACCTCATACTGGCAATCAAGATTAGCAGAAGGTATTGGGTCTTCTGATGTAATATTTGTTATGGGTAGGTTGCAAGGTTTGATAAGAGACACATGGAAAGTTGGATGTATCTTAAAAGTTGATGGTAGTTGGAGTGTAACTGTTGTTGGACCATTTACCCTGACGATAGGGTAAGGACCCAAAAAGAGTTTACCTAGTTTCCTACAAGGATAAGGTATCTTGAGGTTCTTAGTGGAGAGCCATACTTGTTGTCCTACGGAATATTGAGGACTAGGTCTGTGGCGAAGATCGTAGTACCTGCGTTGTGATGCCTGTGCCTGAAGAATATGTTCACGAATTGAAGAAAAGTTAGCAGAAATGTCATTAACCAGATCATTCACCTGAGGACATGGGGTGTCAATCTTCGGAAGTAGTGTGAAATTTGGATGTAAACCATAATTTATAAAAAATGGTGATGTGCCAGTTGTAGAACTCTTATTATTATTATAGGCAAATTCTGCTAGGGGCAAGTAGGTGGCCCAAGAATCTTGTTGGTGAGAGCAGAAACAACGTAGGTATTGCTCTAGCCACTGGTTCACCCTCTCCGTCTGCCCATTCGTCTGAGGATGGTAAGCAGTTGTGAGTTTTTGTTCTATATGCAGAGCAGCACACAAATTTCTCCAGAACTTAGATGTGAATTGGGTTCCACGGTCACTAAGGATGGTTTTAGGTATTCCATGCAGTCTTACAATGTTTTGAATGAACAATTCACTGGTGAACTTGGAAGTGGGTAGGGAGGTAACCGGTATGAGATGTGCCATCTTTGAGAATAGATCGGTGACAACCATTATAGTGGTATATTTGTTAGAGACAGGTAAGTCCACGATAAAGTCCAGGGATACCGCCTCCCAGGGTACTTGAGGTACAGGTAAAGGCTGTAAAAGACCCACAGGGAGTTGTTTAGAAGGTTTGGAGGTTGCACATATAACACATTTAGAAATATATTCTTTGAGATCGAGGTTAAGAGTAGGCCACCAAAAAGATCTCTTAAGTAAATCCAAAGTTTTATCCCTTCCCATGTGTCCAGCAAGGGGGGACTCATGAACTGTTTTCAAGATTGAAGATCTAAGATTTGGAGGTATGTATAGCTTCCCGTCCTTATAGAGTAAGCCATCAGAATTGTAAGTAAGATCTGTATGAGGTACTGATGGATCAATAGCAGTAGCATCTTTTATCACTGTAGTTAGACTTGTTATAACTCCAATGATAGAGTCCTTAGGAACAATAGTAGTAGGAATGCATGGTATTATAGGTTTAGGACCTTGTCTAGAGAGGGCGTCAGCCTTGCCATTTTTTGTACCAGGCCTGTAGGTAATGATGTAATGGAAACGAGAGAAGTAAAGACTCCAGCGTAATTGTCTGGAGGATAGAGTTCGATTAGACTGAAGATATTGCAGATTTTTGTGGTCAGTATATATGACAGTTGGTTGTGTTGCACCCTCAAGCAAGTGCCTCCAGTGATCGAAGGAACACTTTATTGCAAGTAATTCTTTCTCGCCAACTGGATAATTTAACTCTGCTGGTTGCATCAATCTAGAGAAGAATGCGACCGGATGTAAGGGTTCTTTGAATGATTTCCTTTGAGAGAGGATTGCCCCTATTGCGAACTCAGAAGCGTCAACTTCCAGGATGAATTGCTTTTCTAAATCCGGGTATTGGAGAATGGGTGCTGTAGTGAATTTATTTTTTAAAAGGTCAAATACCTGTTGAGTATGGCTTGTCCACCTGAAAGGATGATTCAATTTGGTGAGTTCAGTAAGAGGTTTGGTAATAGCAGCAAATCCAGGAATGAATTTCCTATAATAATTTGAGAAGCCAAGGAAACGTTGAACATCTTTCTTATATTGAGGAGTCGGCCAATTATGAATGGCCTGAACCTTGTCATCTTGCATCTTGATTCCTTCAGGAGAGATGTTATACCCCAGAAAAGAGATATTATTTGATTCAAATATACATTTTTCTAGTTTAGCGTATAGGTTATTTTTTCGTAACCTAGTGAGAACCTCTCTAACATGCATTCTATGTTGATCTAAATTTTGTGAGTAAACTAGAATATCGTCCAAATAGACAACAACATATACATCCAAAATATCTCTGAAAAGATCATTGATTAAGCATTGGAATGTTGCTGGGGCATTGCACAGACCGAATGGCATCACTGTATATTCGAATAGCCCATATCTAGTCCGAAAAGCAGTGAGCCATTCGTCGCCAGCTCTCATTCGTATAAGATTATAGGCACCTCGAAGATCCAATTTAGTGAAAATTGAGGCCCCCCTTAATCTTTCAATTAATTCAGGGATTAAAGGTAGGGGGTACCTGTTTTTTCTGGTACGCCTGTTCAATTCCCTGTAATCAATGACTGGTCTTAACGTGCCATCTTTATTGGTAACAAAAAATATGCCTGCACCTGCAGGAGAGGTACTAGGTCTTATAAAACCTTTTCGGAGGTTCTCATCGATATAATTTTTAAGGTGTTCTAATTCTGGTTTAGAAAGGGGGTAGATATGTCCATAGGGAATTGAAACTCCTGGGAGTAAATCAATAGGACAATCGTAATCCCTATGAGGGGGCAAACATTCAGCTTCTTTTTTATTAAAAACATCTGAGAAGTCTGCATATTGTTTGGGTAAAATATTATCCTCAACCTGTAGCATAATTAAATCTGATGATGTCTCACTATTTTGAGTGAGATGAGGAAAAGATAAACTGAGGTCATTCCAGTTTATAGTTGGTTTGTGTTTACAAAACCAATTTATACCAAGGATTACATTAAACATTGGTGAAGATATGACATCGAAAGTGAGTGTTTCTGTGATGTGTGTGCAAGATATTACCTGTAATGGTGTAGTTTGGTGTGTGACAGGACCTGATTTTAAAAAAGAGCCATCAATGACCTTCACAGAGACTGGAGTTTTCTTAGAGACCAGAGGTATTTTATTCTGTTTCACAAAAGAAAAATCAACAAAATTTCTACATGAGCCGGTGTCCAGGATAGCTTCAGTTGTTATCCTGATTTGATCCCACTGTAAAATAATAGGGATAGTTAAATATGATGGTTTAATGGTTTTCATCAACAGGGATTCAGAGATGTTAGGCAACCTACCCTTCTTATTCCTAGCCAGAACTGGGCAGTCCTTTACTTCATGTGTAGGGCAGGCACAATACATGCACAAACTATGCAACTTCCTCCTAGTCTTTTCCTGAGAGGAGAGGGGACCCTTTATGAAGCCTATGTCCATAGGTTGTGGTGATTCCTTAGTTTGATAAACAGGTGTGGAGAGAAAGCTTTTTGTACCGCTAGCCTTTTCAGAGCGGCGTTCCCTAAGCCGTCTATCTATGTTAATAGTGAGAGAAAAGAAATCTTCCAATGAATCTGGAATACCTGTGCGTGAAAGTTCATCCTTTATATCCTCAGACAATCCTAAACGATATTGAGTTTTAAGGGAGACCTCATTCCATCCCGAATCACGGGCAGAAATTTTAAATTGTGTGATGTAAGACTCCACTGGGTTCTTTCTTTGTTTTAAAGATCTAAGTAAATTTTCAGCTGTGACCTGTTTGAAAGGGTCATCATATAATGCTGACATTTGATCAAAGAATTCATCTAGAGATCCCAGTATTGCATCATCATTTTCAAAAAAAGAGTCAGCCCAAGCCCTAGGTTCCCCCCTCAAATATGATATCACAGTGAGCACTCTTGATCTTTCTGTGGGATAAGTACGTGGCTTTAATTGAAAAAGCAACAAGCAGGAGTTTTTAAACTCTCTGAATCTTGAACGGTCACCAGAGAATTTTTCTGGGGGGGAGACCATAGGTTCAGGGATAGAATCTGCACTTGCAGGTTTAGGTGCCAGAGTCTCTCTTAAGCAGGCCTTCAAAGCCTGATTTTCCACTTGTAATTCATGGAAAGAACCTGATAGAGCTTCTAATCTGTCTGACAGGACTTGAACTTTATCACTTAAAAGATCTTGTTCCATAATTGCTGTTGAAAGTATATGTTTAGTATAGGATAATTCTGTGTACACAAACACTAAATCCTTTCTTCCTTATGGCTGGTTAATTCTGTAATAGTTTGTATTTGTAGCAATTTGAACAAGCATTTAATTTTGTTTTATAAATAAGAACCAACAATTTCCTCAAAAGTAGGTTTGTAACATAAAAGAAGCTTGATGAATTCGTTGTCAGTGCTTCATATAATGTATTACTATTTGCCCAATAAGTGACAGTTTATTAACTTCATAAACTATATTACTTTCAGGGCATTTGATAATGCAAACAGTTCAAATTAAGCAGTAACGTAAAATATAGTATTCCTTAATTAGGCAGGTAAAGTTCATCAAATTAAGTAAGGATAACGATATAATAAAATAATTAAGTCTGACCTGAGAACACAGGAATTGTTACTTGTCCGTTTGTTATGAACAGCAGCGTGGTACTCAGAGGGAGAGCGGTTGCGGCTGCAGCTGATGACGTCACCGCTACTTGCTGTGCTGTGTATGAAGCTGCTTGAATCCTGTTACCTTGTAAATGCTTCAGGGTTTGATGTCGAGTTTGTTTGATTTCCTTATAGTATGAAATATCTTCCAGTGTTGAATTGAGTAGAAGAGCTGCTAGAGGTAGGAATGAAAAATAAGAGATATTATCAGTAACTCTTCAAATAAGAATTTATGAGGCTGTTGGAGAGTGAGGAAAACTCTCAGTGTAACGCTTGTGCTGTGAATCCTTTCTCAATTAACCAGCAATGAATGCTGGGGGGAAGTGCTTGATATAGGAGGCTCTTAAAGGGACAGATCATTAGCAAGCAGTAACCCTGACAACCTCCTTCACACAACATGCTAACAACCATATCAATCTTGATTTCTCCTTATCCACACCACTTCCACACAAACCATACATCATTATATTAAAACTAAAAAACTGCACTCCAGTCAGACCCTTAATCATCCTACTCAAACTTCTCCAAACATCCCTAGCATACTCACAATTCCAGAACAAATGAATAAAACTGTCACTTTGACAACAACCATATCTAGGACATACTTCTGAAGCCACTAAATGACACACTCTCTGAAAATCCCTTGTCGGCAGACACTTATGCACACTCATCCAACTAACATCTTTCTCCCTATTCATCAAATGCTTATTATACACATTTTTCCATACCGACACACATTCATTATCATTCAAACCCCCAATCAACTCAAGACCTTCCTTCTTCTCCAACATTTTCTACACCATTCTGTTTTCACACGATATCTCCCTACTAATATTCTCCAAACCATATTTTTTAATCCAACATTCCACCCTTACATAAAACCACGGAACAGCAAAACATACCGCTTTCTTTCTATCAACCTCAAACAAACCATATTGTCTTAAAACATTTCCACAAGCATACTTTACCATACAACCAGCCATGCTATTCTTACAACTCAGAACCACACACCTACTAACATATTTCACAGCCAAACATCTCTCTACATTTGGAAAACCCTTACCACCAACATTCTTACTCTTAACAACAACATCTCTTTTCAAACGCTCCATACCAGAACTCCAGACAAAAAGAAAACAACGCTCTCAAAATTCTCTGAAAAATCCTCTCAGGAGGCGGAAACATGAATGCTAAATATAACATAATAAAGATCAAAACCGATTTAATAACTAACATTTTTCCTTCCAAAGATAAAGTCCTTAAAGACCATGGGCCTATTTAACAAAGATCTGTCTGACCTGATCCGACAGACCTCGCTGAATGCGGAGAGCAATATGCCCTCTGTAATCAGCATTGCACCAGCAGCTCTTGTGTGCTGCTGGTGCAACGCTGCCCCCTGCAGATTTGCGGCCGCTAGCAGGGGGGTGTCAATCAACCCAACCTGCAGGCTCGCCAGAAACACGGGCCCTCAAGCTCCGTCCAGAGCTTGATAAATGGGCCCCCAAAACTGAAATTTTCTACTCACTTTATCAAAAAAATTCTCCCAACTTTCCAAGCCTTTCAAATACACAATAAATTTCCCACCCAACACCTCAATTGCACCGTCAGTCACAGGCCATCCACAGGAATCAATCTCCCTATCATTACCAAAAATTTTAACTTTACACTTATTCCAATTAACTCTGAAACCACTTACCATACAAAAACATTCCAACAAAGTTTTCACCCTTCTCAAACCAGCCTGAGTCTCACATACCACACTCACATCATCCATATACCCAATCACTTTCAAACACCTTCCATTACTGTCAGGAACACTCACACATCTAACTAATTTATCCTTCCTCAAACTAGTTAACAATGGCTCAATGACACATACAAATAACACAGGAGACAAAGAACAACCTTGACGCACTCCAGATTTAACACAAGATTCCTCAGTCAAAAAAACATTAACCTGAACTTGACTCACAATATCACAATACAAACATTTAAACCATCCAATAATCTCACCAGAAAAACCTAAACGTTCTAAAACATGAAACATGAAATCATGCACTACTCTATCATAAGCTTTTCAAAATCCACAATAGCAACAGCAACAGACCTCATCCTCTCCCTCACATACCACAGTACATCATATAGTAACAACAAACTTTTAGAAATCTGACGCCCAGGAACAGCACACACTTGCTCTTCACCCACAACCTTGCCAATCACATATTCTAGTTGCCAGAACCTTTGCAATAACCTTATAGTCAACATTCAACAACGTAATCAGTTTCCAATTCCTCAAATCTCTCTTATCACCCTTTTTAAATAACAAAACAATCAAACCTTTCCTCATTGAAACAGGCAAAACATTCATTCTCAAAACAAACTTACAAACATACAACATATCCACCCCAATGAAATTCCAAAAACAAGTATAAAATTCAATAGGCAAACCATCACAACCAGGTACCTTCCCATTCTTAAATCTCCTAACAACCTCTGCAATCTCATCCAAATTTAGATCCCTTTCTAACAAATCATTATCATATTTTTTTCCAACTTAACCTCAATGTCTTCTAACAACTCCTTTTCCAATAAAACATCTCTTGTCTTTTCATTATACAGCTCACTATAAAACTCACAAACTGCACGCAAAACACCATCCGTACCATTAATTTTACACTCATCCTTATCAAAAACACTAACAAAACCAGTCTTTCCTTCAAACGCTTTATTATAAAAAAAATATTTACTACAAGACTCATCCTTTTCTCCAATCTTGCCATAAAAACTATTTTATTTCCTTTTTCATGCATACACTTTTTAATTATCTTTCCTCATGCATATCAATACCACAATATCTCAATTCATACAAATACAACAATCTCAGATACCATTTATCATACAACTCCCTTTCCATTCTAGCTTTCTCACAGCCTTTCTTAATAAAAAAAACCTCTTTATTTCCACCTTCAAACATTCCCACCACATAAGCACACTTTCTTTCTTTTATACATCCAAACAAACTGACGCTTAATCTTCTCATCTTCTAACAAATCCACATTCAGTTACCTTACCATACTTGATCTTCAAATCACAATTCACCTTACACATCAAAAGGGCATGATTTGTAAAGGGCATCCTCTTTAAAGAAAAATCATCAACACCTAGAAATTTAGATAAAAAAACAAAAATCAATTCGATATTTTATCCCACCACTATCACTAAAGAAAGTAAAACCCTAACCAGGAAAATGAAACAGACCCTAAGACATCCTTCAAACCAAAAGATTTAAGCAGATCATCTAAATATTTCCCTAAAATATCCACCCTATAATCACTCCCACCCTCTCTGTCCCCATTCTTAATAATACAATTTCCCCAACCAAAAAAGTTGGATCTCAACCTGGCAGAAAAAACTTTAATGTTTAAAAATTAAGCAAACGCTCTACCCTATTTGGAGAAGCATATACATTAAACAAATGAAAAACAGTCCCACAAAAACTAAAACTAACCAAAAGAACCCAACCTGGGACAACATGAACTACATTAAGAATAGAAAACAATACCCATTAAACAAAACTCCCACCCCCCCATTCCTATCAGAAGAACAAGACAATACTTTAGGACCATATTCCCAGTCAGCACATTTAGGATGTTCAGAGAGACCACATTCCTGCAAGCAAAAAATATTAGCAGAACATACAGATAATAACTTAAAAATTGCAACTCTCCTTGCTATAGTTTTCATACACCTGACATTAAGGGAAGAAATGGTCAGAAACATCACAAAAATAAATTAAAGAAAAACAAAAAAGAATTAACTTCAGGACTTCTTCTTTCCTTTCTTTTTCTTAGGACTTAAATGAAAACCTTGAAATTTGCTTCTGTGACATTCAGACCTCCTAGGCTCCTCCTTGCCAGCCTCATAACCAGTAACTTCAGCAAGTTGGTTCACAGCTCTTTTATTTAGATAACCAACCGAAGAGGCATCAGAAAAATAACCAATACACTGACTTGAGTCAGAGGGAACGTCTTTAGTGGAGACAGAAGGAAACTCTGAAATGAAAGAGTCAGCATCACTTGTAGTATCTGGATCTGCGCTCTTAAAGGGACATTCTAGTCCAAAATAAACTTTAATGATTCAGATAGAGAATGTAATTTTAAACGTTTCAATTTACTTTTATCACCAATTTTGCTTTGTTCTCTTGGTATTCTTAGTTGAAAGCTAAACCTAGAAGGTTCATATGCTAATTTCTAAGCCCTTGAAGTCCACCTCTTCTCTCAGGGCATTTTGACAGTTTTTCACCACTAGAGGGCATTAGTTCATGTGTGTCATATAGATAACACTGTGCTTATGCACGTGAAGTTCCAGTGAGACAGTTTTTGATGGATGTCTGTCAAAAGAACTGAAATAAGGGGGTAGTTTGCAGAGGCTTAGATACAGGATAATCACAGAGGTAAAAAGAGTATTTATATAAATGTGTTAGTTATGCAAAACTAGAGTGTGGGTAATAAAGAGATTTTCTATCTTTTTAAACAATAAAAATTCTGGTGTAAACTGTCCCTTTAACTACTGGAAGATCCAAATCAGAACCCTCCCATCCATCAGAATCTGCACCTTTTTTCCGCTTGAAGCAGATTTTTTTTCCCTGCAGTCTCCATATCCTCCTCAGAACCAGAGGACACAACAGCAGAGCAATCAATGTTCTGCCCTTCAAAAAGAATAGCATCAGGAGCAGGATCACAAGATGACTCAGTGAAGGAAAAATTCTCCGTCCAACAGGGCTTCAAGAACATTGGAAGCAGCTAACACATTAGAAGTAGCAAGATCAACTTCCTGAAGATTAGATTGGGCTTCCAACATCTTCTCAGCCACAGGAACCACCACAGAAACATCAGACACCTCTCTGACAGGGACCCCAACTGCAGCTCTCTTAAACAAGAGGTAATATAGAGTTAAATGCCTCATTAGAGACCTCCTCCTCATTCACAGATGACTCAACCGCAAATGAAGATGTATTTTTTGCAACATCAGCGTAGGAAGGCTTCACTCTATCAAACCCCTGCAACATCATCAAAGGACACATCCTTCACAGATGACTTGAAGAAACACACAGGTCACAGGTCCGATGTTTACTACAGTGGGCAACAAGATGATCCTCCTCACCACAATTTCGACATCTGGCACCTGGGCAATTTTCAGCAATGTGACCAAACAGGTTGCAATTTTGGCAAAAAAGAGTCATGTCATCATAACATAGGAAACCTCTATTTCCACCAATTATGAAATTCTGTGGAGGGTGTTTCTTTCCACCAATACCTAATTCATCTGGCACAAACTGCACCCAGAACCTGCGCGTTCTATTGAAAGTCCCAAACTGATTCTTCAGTTTGCTACCTCCTTGAACATTATAAAAGTAGCGTCAAAGGATGTATGTTTCGGCCTAGTGTGGGTCTCCTCATTGAGGTGCAGCCATATCCCTCTAGGCATACTGAGTAACGGGTCCACATCTGGATTCCTGCATCACGCTTAGGGAGACTTCCCTAAAAGTCATTATTTGCATAAATAAAAAGAGAGAAGTGCTCAACCTGGGGACAAACAATAGCATAATAGCTTGTTCTATGGCTAGTTACCACCCAAGAAACAACCTATTTTTGCTCAACATGTGCCTTTCACAGAGAATAACTTTCCTGTAGCTTATCAGTCTGATCCTGACTTAACAGTGAAGTCTAGCCCTGAAATACCAGGCAATACCTCTCTGAACGAGAGAAACAGCAAAACCACAGATGTACATTTTGGCGTAGTGAGGACCTCGTCAGTGAGGTGCAGCCATAGGCCTCTAGGCAAACTGAGCAACGGATCCACATCTGGATTCCCACATCAGGCTTAGGGAGACTTCCCTAAGAGTCATACGGCTAGATTTAGAGTTCTGCGGCCAAAGGGGTGCGTTAGCTACGCGTGCTTTTTTTCCCCCGCACCGTTTAAATACCGCTGGTATTTAGAGTTCACAGAATGGCTGCGTTAGGCTCCAAAAAGGGAGCGTATAGCATATTTACCGCCACTTCAACTCTAAATAGCAGCGGTGCTTACGGACGCGGCCAGCTTGAAAAACGGGCTCGTGCACGATTCCTCCATAGGAAACAATGGGGCAGTTTGAGCTTAAAAAAAAACAACACCTGCAAAAAAGCAGCATTCAGCTCCTAACGCAGCCCCATTGTTTCCTATGGGGAAACAGTTTCTAAGTCTGTACCTAACACCCTAACATGTACCCCGAGTCTAAACACCCCAACCTTACACTTATTAACCCCTAATCTGCCGCCCCCGCTATCGCTGACCCCTGCATATTATTATTAACCCCTAATCTGCCGCACCGTACACTGCCGCAACCTACATTATCCCTATGTACCCCTAATCTGCTGCCCCTAACACCGCCGACCCCTATATTATATTTATTAATCCCTAATCTGCCCCCCCCAACGTCGCCGCCACCTACCTACAATTATTAACCCCTAATCTGCCGACCGGACCTCACCGCTACTATAATAAAGTTATTAACCCCTAATCCGCCTCACTCCCGCCTCAATAACCCTATAATAAATAGTATTAACCCCTAATCTGCCCTCCCTAACATCACCAACTCCTAACTTCAAGTATTAACCCCTAATCTGCCGACCGGACCTCTCCGCTACTCTATTAAATTTAGTAACCTCTAAAGCTAAGTCTAACACTAACACCCCCCTAAGTTAAATATAATTTTTATCTAACGAAATAAATTAACTCTTATTAAATAAATTAATCCTATTTAAAGCTAAATACTTACCTGTAAAATAAACCCTAATATAGCTACAATATAACAAATAATTATATTGTAGCTATTTTAGGATTACTATTTATTTTACAGGCAACTTTGTAATTATTTTAACCAGGTACAATAGCTATTAAATAGTTAATAACTATTTAATAGCTACCTAGTTAAAATAATTACAAAATTACCTGTAAAATAACTCCTAACCTAAGTTACAATTAAACCTAACACTACACTATCAATAAATTAAATAAACTACATACAAATAAATACAATTAAATAAACTAACTAAAGTACAAAAAATAAAAAAAGAACTAAGTTACAAAAAATAAAAAAATAATTTACAAACATTTGAAAAATATTACAACAATTTTAAGCTAATTACACCTACTCTAAGCCCCCTAATAAAATAACAAAGCCCCCCAAAATAAAAAAAATGCCTTACCCTATTCTAAAATTAAAATAGAAAAGCTCTTTTACCTTACCAGCCCTTAAAAGGGCCTTTTGCGGGGCATGCCCCAAAGAAAACAGCTCTTTTGCCTTTAAAAAAAAAACATACAATACCCCCCCCAACATTACAACCCACCACCCACATATCCTAATCTAACCCAAACCCGCCTTAAATAAACCTAACACTAAGCCCCTGAAGATCTCCCTACCTTATCTTCACCTCGCCGGGTATCACCGATCCGTCCAGGCTCCGAAGTCTTCATCCAAACCCAAGCGGGGGCTGAAGATGTCCATGATCCGGCTGAAGTCTTGGCCCAAGAGGGGGCTGAAGATGTCCATGATCCGGCTGAAGTCTTGATCCAAGTGGGGGCTGAAGATGTACATGATCCGGCTGAAGTCTTGATCCAAGAGGGAGCTGAAGAGGTCCATGATCCAGCTGAAGTCTTCTATCAAGCGGCATCTTCAATCTTCTTTCTTCCGGATCCATCTTCATCCCGCCGACGCGGAACATCCATCCTGGCCGAAGACTTCCCGACGAATGACGGTTCCTTTAAGGGACGTCATCCAAGATGGCATCCCTCAAATTCTGATTGGCTGACAGGATTTTATCAGCCAATCGGAATTAAGGTAGGAAACTTCTGATTGGCTGATGGAATCAGCCAATCAGATTCAAGTTCAATCCGATTGGCTGATTGGATCAGCCAATCAGATTCAAGTTCAATTCGATTGGCTTAGACCCTTACCTACACGACTCTAAATACCAGCGGTAGCCCAAAACCAGCGTTAGGAGCCTTTAACGCTGGTTTTGACGGCTAACGCAGAACTCTAAATCTAGGCGATAATTTGCATAAATAAAAAGAGAGAAGCGTTCAACTTGGGAATGAACAATAGCATAATAGCTTGTTCTATGGCTAGTTTCCACCCAAGAAGCAGCCACATTTTGCTCAAAATTAGCCCTATGCCTGGGACAGCAACATATATTACATATATCAATACATTTGAAATTAGAATTCTATATAAAAATATTATTTGTTTACATATATAAATATCAGAAAATTTAATTTGGGATGTGTGACCTATGTAAATAATATAAATAAGAGAATCATATTAAACTAGTCCAGTGTGTGTGCCTGATATATGTGGGCCCTTGAGTGGTTTGTGAATGTTGAACATATCAGTAGTGGTATTTGATCAATATTTTAAAATCAATAAATATATCACTGTGTAAATATTTCTTATAGCTATGAGAAATGTTTATTTTTTTAAGCTATGTACTAATATATACATGCAGATTTAAGATGATTTTGCATTCACACTTTCAAAGTTGCAAACACCATCTAACAAGAGAACTGTGTTTTAGGCTCTGCTGAAAGGGACAGGAAACCACAAATATCTTATTCATGCTTGAAATCAAATGATTTTTTACTTTATTTTAAAGTTTTCTATTAATTCTTATTATCAAATTGGAATCATTCTCTTGTTATTCTTTTTTGAAGAAATATGTAAAAAGATAGCGTGCATTTGTTTGAAGCACTACATAACTGGAAATAGAGCTGCAATTTATTCATTTTTTTTAAATTATCTACTTAATAGAAAAATGCTGCTGTATAGTGTTACAGGCACGTGCACAATCATGAACTTACTTTCATGCTTTTCAAAAAAGGTTTATAATAAAAAAATATATATATTTAAGAGTCCAATTCAATTATAAATGTGGTTAAAAGGGAATGCTTTATCTGATTCATGAAAGAAAATATGTGGATTTTATGTCCCTTGAAGTGACATAATGATTTAAATTTGAAAGCGACAAATCAAAACTCTTATTAAAATAACAAAAGGTGCATTGAATATCACTACAAACATTCTCCATGAGATTGCACATGGAAGGTCATTATTACCAAACATAAATTCAAATACAATAATAATGAATAAAATAACAAATACTTTTGTTAAAATTATGGCTTTTATTATTACATAATTAGCATTATTCATATATGTCATTTTTAATGTGAAAATCTATTTGCTTGTTTTTATTCATCAACATATAACAAAATATATGGCATATTAATACAATTTATAAAATGTATGTAATACTATGGGGGGTAGTTATCAACGTGTCAACTTTCCTGCCTTCGCCGGCCGAATACGCCCGCCTTAGCTCGCCTCACATCGCCGCCGCGGACCTGAAAAATTTCGCCTAAGTTATCAAATAAAGCTGTCAAAAAGCCGCGCACCAAGTACGGGGCGATGAGCAGCGAACTGTGAGAGTTATCACTCATCCGATCTCGCTGCTCTTCGGCTTTTTCCCAGCTTTATTGCTAGCCTGTCACTAAGCACTCAAACTAAACTACACTGTTCTACCCCCTATACCGGCCGCCCCGGAGCCCCTCGCAACTAAATAAAGTTATTAACCCCTAAACCGCCACTCCTAGACCCTGCCACAACTCTGATAAATGTATTAACCCCTAAACCGCCGCTCCCGGACACCGCTGTCACCTAAATTATACCTATTAATCCCTATCCTGCCCCCCCTATACCGTCGCCCTCTATAATAAAGTTATTAACCCCTATCCTGCTGATCCCGCACCTCGCCGCAACTAAATAAATAGTTTAACCCCTAAACCGCCGCTCCCGGACCCTGCCGCAACCTATAATAAATGTATTAACCCCTATCCTGCCCCCCACTACACCGCCGCCACTGTAATAAATGTATTAACCCCTAAACCTGTCTAACACTAACCCTAACACCCCCCTAATTTAAATGTTAATTAAATAAATCTAAATAATATTTCTATTATGAACTAAATTAATCCTATTTAAAACTAAATACTTACCTTTAAAAGAAACCCTAATATAGCTACAATATAAATATTAATTATATTGTAGCTATCTTAGGATTTATTTTTATTTTACAGGCAAATTTCAATTTATTTTAACTAGGTACAATAGCTATTAAATAGTTATTAACTATTTAATAGCTTACCTAGCTAAAATAAAGAGAAATTAACCTGTAAAATAAAAACTAACCTAAGTTACAATTACACCTAACACTACACTATACTTAAATAAATTATTCCTATTTAAAACTAAATACTTACCTTTAAAATAAACCCTAATATAGCTACAATATAAATAATAATTATATTGTAGCTATCTTAGGATTTATTTTTATTTTACAGGTAACTTTGTATTTATTTTAGCTAGTTAGAATAGTTATTAAATAGTTATTAACTATTTAATAACTACCTAGCTAAAAGAAATACAAAATTACCTGTAAAATAAATCCTAACCTAAGTTACAATTAAACCTAACACTACACTATCATTAAATAAATTAAATAAATTAACTACAAATAACTACAATTAAATACAATTACATAAACTAACTAAAGTACAAAAAATAAAAAAGCTAAGTTACAAAAAATAAAAAAAATAAGTTACAAACATTTTAAAAATGTTACAACAATTTTAAGCTACTTACACCTAATCTAAGCCCCCTAATAAAATAATAAACCCCCCCAAAATAAAAAAATGCCCTACCCTATTCTAAATTAAAAAAGCTCTTTTACCTTACCAGCCCTTAAAAGGGCCATTTGTGGGGCATGCCCCAAAGAATTCAGCTCTTTTGCCTGTAAAAGAAAAATACAACCCTCCCAACATTAAAACCCACCACCCACATACCCCTAATCTAACCCAAACCCCCCTTAAAATAACCTAACACTAATCCCCTGAAGATCATCCTACCTTGTCTTCACTCAGCAGTGATGGAACTGAAGAGGACATCCGGAGCGGCAGAAGTGATCCTCCAAGCGGCGCTAAAGAAGACTTCCATCCGGGCGATGTCATCTTCCAAGAGGCGGTGAAGAAGTCTTCTATCCGGGCGATGTCATCTTCCAAGCCGGGTCTTCAATCTTCATCCCGCCGACGTGGAACATCCTTCTTTACCGACGGACTACCGACGAATGAAGGCTCCTTTAAGGGATGTCATCCAAGATGGCGTCCCTTCAATTCCGATTGGCTGATAGGATTCTATCAGCCAATCGGAATTAAGGTAGGAAAAATCTGATTGGCTGATTGAATCAGCCAATCAGATTCAAGTTCAATCCGATTGGCAGATCCAATCAGCCAATCAGATTGAGCTTGCATTCTATTGGCTGTTTCTAGAATGCGAGCTCAATCTGATTGGCTGATTGGATCAGCCAATCGGATTGAACTTGAATCTGATTGGCTGATTCAATCAGCCAATCAGATACTGATTGATTGTCATATATCCAGCTCTTATATTAGTACATCTATGGTATTATCTGTCCCTTTAAGATTCATGTATTAGTATACGGCAACTCCTATTTAAGGAGGGACTCAAGCAATCTCAGGTTGCTTGATAATTGCAAATGTAGGGTGTATGATTTACTGCAGTGATCGTTACCTTACACCTAAGTTAAACTCTCATTATCTTACCTAAGCAAATTAACCTATTATCTAAGGAGAAGTTATAGGAATAAACCTATTACAATTTCCAACTGCAGAAAGTTACTTGAACCACTCTCTCACTTATTTGATTCCAAGTAACCTGCATTAGGAACGAACACTCTCTCTCACAATCTGCTGACATCATCGGTCAAGCAGTCTGCAGGACCGGAAGTTGGATAACGCTCCACGCAACAACACAGCTCCCAGCAGCGCTTCACTGAAAACATCTCACCGGGTCTGAACAGCGTTCCTCTGAACACATATCACCGGGGCTGAATACCGCAGCTTCAGTGGCTCAGTCTGAGCGCTCTCCGGATTGACTTCTCACGCAAGTACCTGTTAACTAAAAATCTATATATGATAAAACAGACAGGTTACAGAGACTGATATTTGCATAAGGATTATCTGTATTTATGAACTGCTTACATATCTTGGTATCTGTTTAAGCTATGGTTTAGCCTAATAATCCCTCGCATTCCTACTGGCATCTGAATAGAATTGGAATCTGTTAACCATTACTAACCATTCATCTAACATCCATACTGCTTGCTAAGAATTATTTCTATATGAACTCACAAACTGAAACTACTATAGGAATCCTGTATTGTGCTTATTCACTGAGAGAAAGCTGTCAAGCATACTTACCTATAAATCAAATTAGTGAGTCATTTCTGTCCAAGTATATTCTTCCCTGAATACCTGTGACAATAAACTCACTCTACCCTTTATTATCTCATAAGTTATTCCTAAGAGGTATCAGTTTACATTACCCATTGCAAACTGCATAAGTAGGAATAACTACACATATAAAAATACTGTTCTTTAATAAAGCATTAGGGATATTGCATTGATAGAGTATTTAGTTTTAAATAGGAATAATTTATTTAAGTATAGTGTAGTGTTAGGTGTAATTGTAACTTAGGTTAGTTTTTATTTTACAGGTAAATTTCTCTTTATTTTAGCTAGGTAGCTATTAAATAGTTAATAACTATTTAATAGCTATTGTACCTAGTTAAAATAAATTGAAAGTTGCCTGTAAAATAAAAATAAATCCTAAGATAGCTACAATATA
Source organism: Bombina bombina (assembly GCF_027579735.1). Taxonomy (NCBI): domain Eukaryota; kingdom Metazoa; phylum Chordata; class Amphibia; order Anura; family Bombinatoridae; genus Bombina; species Bombina bombina. The sequence goes on from NC_069503.1 coordinate 1,122,635,425, forward strand.
ATTATTATTTATATTGTAGCTATATTAGGGTTTATTTTAAAGGTAAGTATTTAGTTTTAAATAGGATTAATTAGTTAATAATAGAAATATTATTTAGATTTATTTAATTAATATTTAAGTTAGGGGGGTGTTAGGGTTAGTGTTAGACTTAGGTTTAGGGGTTAATAAATTTATTACAGTGGCGGCGGTGTAGTGGGGGGCAGGATAGGGGTTAATAAATTTATTATAGGTGGCGACGGTGTAGGGTGGGCAGGATAGGGGTTAATAAATTTAATATAGGTTGCGGCGGGTTCAGGGAGCGGCGGTTTAGGGGTTAAACTATTTATTTATTTGCGGCGAGGTGCGGGATCAGCAGGATAGGGGTTAATAACGTTATTATAGAGGGCAGCGGTATAGGGAACAGGATAGGGGTTACTAGGTATAATGTAGGTGGCGGTGGGCTCCGGGAGCGGCGGTTTAGGGGTTAATACATTTATTATAGTTGCGGTGGGCTCCGGGAGCGGCGGTTTAGGGGTTAATATGTATAGAGTAGCTTGCGGTGGGCTCCGGGAGCGGCGGTTTAGGGGGTAATAACTTTATTTAGTTGCTGTGGTGTAGGGGGCAGATTAGTGGTGTTTAGACTCGGGGTACATGTTAGGGTGTTAGGTGTAGACAGCTCCCATAGAAATCAATGGGATGTCTGGCAGCAGCGAACTTGTACTTTCGCTATGGTCAGACTCCCATTGATTCCTATGGGATCCGCCGCCTCCAGGGTGGCGGTTTGAAAACCAGGTACGCTGGGCCGGAAAAGTGCCGAGCGTTCCTGCTAGTTTTTTGATAACTAGCAAAAGTAGTCAGATTGTGCCGAACTTGTGTGCGGAACATCTGGAGTGACGTAAGAATCGATCTGTGTCGGACTGAGTCCGCCGGATCGAAGTTTACGTCACAAAATTCTACTTTTGCTGGTCTCTAGCCTTTGATAACTAAGGCGAATCAGCCTCGCCACAAATACGCTGCCGATTTCCAGCGTATTTGAGGTTGACGGCTTGATAACTAGGCCTCTATTTCTGCTCAGGCAGAGTATTCATTTGCAATATTTGGAAATATTTTAGAAATAAAACAAGTGACAAATATTAAATACTAACTTCACAAATTTGGAAGTATTGTCTTAAACATGGAGTTCTTTAAACAATCTTAAAGTGTATTGTGCATTGGTCCCAGGGAGAGCCTGTGGCCTCTATTTATCAAGGTCTGTCGGACCTGATCCGACAGTGCGGATCAGGTCCGACAGACCTCGCTGAATACGGCGAGCAATACGCCAATAGGCCGCCAGCAGGGGGGTGTCAATCAACCCGATCGTACTCGATTGGTTGATTTCCGGCGATGTCTGTCCGCCTGCTCAGATCAGGCAGACAGGTTATGGAGCAGAGGTCTTTGTGACCGCTGCTTCATAACTGCTGTTTCTGGCGAGCCTGCAGGCTCGCCAGAAACACGTGGGAATCAAGCTCCATACGGAACTTGATAGATATGCCCCAGTGTCTCTGATGTCAATTAAAATGTATTTATCACCTCTATATCATGGCAATCACATCTATGTTTAGCATACATCACCGTGCTTAAGTAATATAGAAATGCATTTATATTATTAGTCAATATATTTTATAATATATTTGACAAAGAAGAGTGCATTAATCATGCTAGTTAGACTTTTACAAACGTTCAATCAAAACAGGACTATAAGCATGATTGCAAGGTATTTGGCCATAGCAACAGGAATGAGGATTTGCTTTCAAGCTTTTCTACAACTGGATAATCCTTATTAGCTTCTTCAGAAGGAGCAACCAACATTTGCTTGAGGAATATTAGTTATAACATTATTTACACATCCAAGTTAACTAATGTTAAATAGCATATACTGTATTTATTTCTAAAACATATCCTTGAGTATTCTGAAATGGGATAATATTCTTGAAATAAGTATACATACATTTATAAACAAAGTACATGTGCATATTAATTGACATCATGTGAAAGTAAATTAAAAAATGAGCTGTTAATGTTAAGCAAATAAACAGCTGTTCAAAAAATATTTTCCCAAATTTATGTACATTTTTTGGCATATGTATGAGATGGAAATAATACTTAAAAAAATGCCTGCGGCGGGACTTGGATTTAGAAGAGGTACTTGGGAGGGAAATGTGGTATCTTGTGAGATGCCCACCAGCTGATTGTGAGGGCACCAGCCTTGACTCAGGGTCCTGCAGGGAGATGACTGAGGATGTGAATGAGGAGGGAGTTTGCAGCCTATCCAAATGCCTTTCCACTGCCTCTGTCAGGCGGACAAGTGTGGTATTCTGAATATTCATCTGGCTCTGTAGCCTCCTGAATGCCGGCTGTTCCTGGAGCCTGGAAAGCCTAAGCTCTCTGTGGATGAGCCTCAGAAGTATATCCTGCTGTGACTGTGCAGGAACTTCAGGTGCCATGTTTGGGACTTGTGGCAGACTTGGGGTCTCAGGAACAAATTGTTGGCTGGGCTCAGGGATGTCCCTCTGTATTGGTGACTGAGAGGGTGTTTCTGATTGGACAGTAGGCCAAACATTGGTAGTTGCAGTGGGTGGTGGTGGGGGTGATTCCTGTTGTGCCATAGGAGGGTGCTGCATATGTTGTGGTGGCGGCATTTAGTATAAATGCTGCAAATATTGATGCTGCTTGGGGGATGCATCATCATCTGCTGCTGAGGAGGAATCTGTGGCGGGTGCATCATCTGCTGCTGCTGAGGAGAAAGCTGTAGGGGGGGTGCATCATCTGCTGCTGCTGAGGAGGAATCTGTGGGGATACATCTGCTGCTGCTGAGGTGGATGCATCTAATGCTGCTGCTGCTGAGGAGGAGGATGCATTATCTACTGCTGCTGTTCATTGACGAACATATGGAATTTTTTCTCCTAGGTTGGAGGAGAAGGGCCACAAACATCCTCTACCTCATATGCCCTAGGCTGATGTATAAACATCTTAATCCTCCTCACTAAATTGACGCACAACAGTTTGCTGTTGTGTTGGTGCAGCGTCTTACTCATATTCCAACCTAGAAAATAAATAATATTGTAGATTAATTAATCTGATAAAACATATTACATTTTAGCATAGCAACAATACAAAATATACTAGTATATATATATATATATATATATATATATATATATATATATATATATATATATATATATATATATATATATATATAATAAGAA